>NC_090884.1:61660370-61670370 GCF_036669925.1 Montipora capricornis
ATCCCATCGCCGCAGGACTTTCCCTCTTCACGTATAACGCCTTGCACAGTACAATAGGAGAACGGTGTCATGCCCCCACCGATCAACCTCTCTGGACCTCCAAGTCGGTTGCCAAGTGGTGCACAGGTGTGCCACAGACATGGCGGACATGGAGGTTGCCCCGCAGTGGCAACTTTCTTGCCTGGTGATGCCATCCGTTGACCATATCGGTTCCTCCGCATGCCATCTGGTGATGCACCATTGACCTTGAAGGTTCGTTTGCCACAGAGCACCAAGGACACCCTGCTGCCAGTCCCCTTAGAAGTAGTTTGCAGACATACCCTGGTCTTGTCCCGTTTTTAGGACAGTGTTTTTCTGTCAGAGTTACTCCCTTAGCCTTCATCTCTCTAGAGACACCCACAAGGCAGTGGGGGGTTGTACTCGTATCCCTGAGTAGGGGCCCTTACCGGGTACTGTCAGCCGGAGCCAGCTGAGCCCGGGTCTCGCGTAGGCAGGGGCGACACTCCCTGAAATAGCACCACTGAACAGGTTCTACCCGCTACCACGTGTTTCTTGTATGCTAATATTCACCTCTCACAATTTGAACCATTGTTTTGAGTCCAGAGGGACACGCTCTTTGTGGAATGTTTTTGAAGCTGTTCAAAAAACTCGCAGCATGTATTTTATCAGGTCTAAAAACACTCAGCTATGCCTCGTGTTTTTAAACCCTGATAAAACACTGCTGCTCATTTTTTAAACATTACTTAATTTCTATGTTGTCTAATGGGATTTTACCATCTGATCAGTAAAATACCGTTACTCACAATAAGTAAGTTATTCATGGTGCATTGTTATCTACAATACCATTAAATTTTATAGCCAGTGACATGTGCCCTTTTGCGAGTGTGGTATACGACTTAACCCGACGAAGTGCCGTGAACTGATTGCCTATTGGTGGGGCATCCAATAGGCATATTGATAATGTTTTTCAAAAGGCCAGTAAGTGCCTTTATGCTACAAGACTCCTTAAGAAAGCTGGTGTTGCGTTCCCCTTAAGGATCTTGTCAAGATCTATTGTGCACTGATCAGATCTGTGTTGGAGATGCAATTCCCCTGTGTGGGCTGCCTTGCCTGGATACCTTGATAACATTATTGAATCTGTGCAGAGCAGGGCTCTTGGTATTATGTTATCTAACCGTAATTATCGTGAAGCACTTCTCATCACTGGGCTCCAGGATCACTCCACCCGTAGGCGTGATCCTTGTTCCAAATTTTTGAGGGTGGCAAAAGAACATGAGCCACTTAAATCTGTTCTCAATCATCCCCTAATTCATCATGGTTATAGCCTTAGAACTGGCACTTGGAGTTCCCAGCATCAAAGCCCCAAAACAACATGTAAACATTTTGCTTATTTTATTAATGTTAGGCACTATTGATTGTAATGCCCTATTGCTGTTATTTCAGTTTTGACTGCAATGGCAAGGAATAAACATATCTATCTAACATATCTCTCTATCTATCAATATGTTACTACTATATAGTCCAACATTCAGGGTCACAGCAATCAATGGTTTCATTGTAGCAAAGACTAGATATTAGAGCTTTGTTCCTAGCTCATAACTTTTATCATACCACAGCAGAGGCCAAATCTAATAAAAGGGCTATTAAAAAATTTAGTTTTTAAGGTACATCTTTTGTAACTGGCTATGTCAGCAGACAACGTCTAGCTATAGAAGCTCAATTTAGCTGTTCACTTTGCGGTTCTTTTGCACAAAGCATTTGCCTGTTTGTAGCAATTTGTTTAGTTTGTTCCCTCCCACCCTCTCTCCTGAGATGGGTTGACACCTTGTTTTGCACTTAAATAAAATTGGGTCACTCCTGTGCAGTGTGGTTAAGTCTCTAGCGTTTAGCTTGTAGTGCTGAGGGGATAAGTGAGGTTGTTTATGTCACACAATCCAGAAGTTGTATTGACTAACTGACCAGAAGGCAGTGTACCCCTCATTAATTCCATCTTGTGTTTTTGATGTCTGTTCTCTCTTGTGTGGCACCTCTCATGTAAGCATATTTTAGTTGCCGTACTCTACCCGGGAACAGGGACATTAATGATTATTGGGATAATGAGCATTAGGACAACAATATGTCATTTTTTATTGCCATTTCTTTTAATGTGGTTGACATAAATTTTTTTTCCAGTGATCTACTGGAGTCTGACAATAATCAATATGAACTGGAGGTAACTTACAATGCTGGAGGCATAATTAGTCACCTGGCATTTGACGGACCAAGTAACTGGACAAACAAGGAGGTGTCACTCAACCAAGCGCTCCAAAGACTGGTATGGTGCTTTTGTTCAAAGTGTACAAACAAGATCATTATATAAAGTGCAGCCTTCGTAGTATTTTGAAATGATTCTTGTATGCTTATTGTCCCAAAGAATTTACAAACTGTATGCATGTCTGAGTAGAAGGGTGTTATTAAATCCTGGCAATGTATCTCAGATTCACTCTCCCAACCTTGGAGCTGGCGTTACATGCAAGTTTTAGTTCTACAGATTGCAAACTGTAAGCCATTGCAGTTGTTCAAGTCATGTAACTGACAGAAATTTGTTAATGATTGGAGGGAATGGTCAGAGGGGTTGTGTTGGAATAAGTGCAAGGCTGACCAGGACAGAATGTTGTTGTTCAAGGCATATGAGAGCAAACAGTATAAAATCTTTATTTGATTCTCTCTGAGTGCATTTCCTTTGTTTTCCTTTCATGTTGTATTTCAATTCTCCTAGGAAAGGACAATCGAGACATGGGACATAACAGCTCACCGGCAAATGAGCTACCGGTAAGGCAAAAGACATGTGCATCATTCAAAAACAAACAATCAGGGACAAAATTGTTGACACAATTTTAACTCTTTCACCCCTAAACCAGCTGCCATTAGAGTAAAATCTAGCTGGGGATGGGTTAAAGAGGACATGTCTGTGTGCATGCATTTCACATTTTGGCACATTTTCTTTTTTGTTCTCATCCTGACAACAACGTGAAGTGACCAAATTTGAGGTTATGTGTAGGACGTTAGTACCAGTTGATAAATTTTCTAATTTTTCTCCACACCCTTTATACCAATTTTGTTCCAAAAAAGTTTGTGCACACTTTCCATGCTGCCTTATTACCCATTGACCCTTGGGAGTGAGACTAGTCAACTAGGGCCGTTTGAGTTGCCAATGGGTTAAGGACTTAGTATAATCTTGAACTGAATACTGCAAAGTTGCATTTTTGTAGCTGTCACCTACCCCCCCCCCCCCTCCCTCCCTCTATTATGGAGACACAGCCAGGTTATTTGCACTTGTACAGAAAAACAGTCCAAGAACATTACTATGTTGGGGAATGCTGCACGACTTTTCACCTGAAAGGTGGAGAAGACTGTATACCTAAGCAGATATTATATAGTATAACTGAAAGCCAGTGCATACAAGGCACATGCTAGTTATTATGTACATGTACATGCTCACAGGGAACATGTCATGCCCAGTACAGTACTTGCAGAATGGGCCTTATTCACTTGGAGGTCATGATTATTGGCCATAGACTGTAGATTTCGTACCCCGAGCCTCTAGCTGAAATGTTTGGGAACAAGTTTCGGTGGGGCAAAACAAAATTTTTTAATCCCTCGTAAACTGTGCGAGTCCCTTCATAAATCAGTCGAGCGGCCCACATTTCTGAGGCAGTCGTGTTTTGTCACGCAAACAAACAAAAAGACCAAGGGAGGTTTGGGAAGAGGAGAGAAAGAGGCCTCCCTCAGTCTTTTTATTCGTTTGTGTGACAAAACACGACTGCCTCAGAAAAGCTGGCCACCTGACTGATTTATGAAGGGAATGCTCGCAGTCTATATCCCTTAGCACTCAACATGGCCGCCATGTGATTAATAAGGCCCACACACAGGAATTGCGTAAGTTAACATAATTTTAAGAAGGGAAAGGGAGATTGTTTCTCATGGTCCAAAAACTAAAGATCTATTAATATTTTTTTAACGGAAAACTGGCCACCTCTTAATCAAAGTTGCTTCAAATTCCATTGTGAAGCAACACAATTCTTTGTTGAATACTCTTGCATTATTTTTTCTTCAAGGGCCTTGACACAAAGACATCCTTCTTCTTAAATGACATGATACTATCCCTTTCAATACTGTCTAAGCAACCAAGCATTTGAGGCTAACAAGCACTTATGCAAACAGTTCACTATTATTAGACAAGAAGCATCATGTGGTCTAAAGACTAATCTTTTTTTTTTCTCTTTTGTTCCCTAACAGCTCATTTGCTCCAATACTGAAGTTGATATCCGGATGTGATGTTACTGCAATTCATCATTGGTCCACTTGGGCACTAGCTAACCTTTGCAATGTAGACGGTAAGTTGTTGTGCAGCTTTGGTGGCAGGTATTCAGAATGCAATATTATCAAGATTTGCATGGGAATAGACAGCAAATCAACTTTTTTTGGCCTTTCTGCAATTTCCTCATTCTTTTCATGTATTAATTATTTTTAAAAATAGAAATTGGTCAGGGAGAGATACTCCTTTCTGAATGGAAGTTTTGTCTTGAAGCAAGCTTCTCTCACTACCATTGTACCAGTTACTCCTTTGCTTATTATTGTTCTCACCCACAAGTAGTTAAGAGCATTGTTTTACAAACTTTTACTTTTCAGCGGAAAAATACTGCAAACTGGTTCGCAACGAAGATGGGGTTGGTCTGTTACAGAGACTTGTGGGTAATCCTCGAACGTCCATACGAGTGAGGGAGCTGGCACAGATCACCCTGGACAAATGCCACATGCAAAACACTGTTGTTTAAATTGAGGGTCATGCCTTTGTGGAGAGTAACAGGACAGGAAAAAACAAGAGCATAGAATCATTATAATTAACCCATTGACTTAAGCTTAATGCCCGAAGGAATAACATCTTTAAAAACTGCAGAACGGTTGGGCCTGCAACTTCTGTGTGTCATTGCCATAACCCTGTACATCAAACTATATAGTTTGATTTCAGTTACCCATTGGCCTCTTTAGCTGACTTCAACAACGGTTAGGCCAGTGTTTGCCCATCCCACCTCTAATGGTGGTAGGAGACACCGCATTTTCTTTAGAGGCTTGCTTATCACCCCAGTCAGCCATAACGTTATAAGCTCATGAATTTTGGGGTCAATAGGTGTGAAATAAGGAAACATTATTTCCTCCTCAATGTGGTGCAAGTGTGTGTAATAAAACACATTAACTTTGTAGTTCAACTAACATCTCAACATTACACTGACAGTGCAATACATGCTGAGAAAACCAAAACTGGCAGGCTTCTGAAGCTTCTGTGTAATATAAACCCTTGGTTTCTTTTAATTGAAGACTATACAATAAAAACCTGCATTTAAGGACCTACATTTTCTGAAGTCTAGGAAACTAAGGTTGTCTTGTTTTTTGAGGTAGTTATCAACAACTTGGGCTAAGTAGGTTGTTTATTAATTTCTATGAAGGAGATATGTCTGTTGGTTACCAGGAAAATACATAAACTTGTTTTTATTGACACTATTGCTCAATCAAGTCTTTAAGTCAAAACCCTTGGTTAAAATGTTAATAATAATTTAGCTGTAACCCACTTAATCTTGCTTTGGTAAACACTCACTATCAGGTTCTTATATTTTTGGGTATTAAAGTGGCAAATTTCTACGAGCAGGTTCTTAAAACCACTAGTTTCTTATATGCGGGGTTTTACTGTAGGTTTTCAATGGTCTTGGTCTGTACTTGCCCTAAAAGTTCTTGAATTTGACACCTTGGTGCCTTGATTCTTGAACAAATTTGAAGTGGGTTTTGTGCATTATGGGAATTTACCTGTGTATAGATCCTTTAGTGGAGTTAGAAGGCTTATTAAACTCATCTCGACTAAACTGTGGAAAATGGTAATAATTATTATTACAATTACTGTAATAATTACTGTTATTAGAATTAAATACCGCAGTTCAGTGAGTTTGCATCGTTTTGAACTCTTTAAGAGTTTAAGTTTTTCTTGCCCATAAATAAAGCACCCAAGCTTTTGAATGTTCAATAAACAAGGTTGTGACTACCAAGTTGTCTCAGAAGTCGAGGAAGTTTAATGATAATATTAGGTAGCTTTAGCAACGATGACGGCAACGAGAATACAATAACGCTAATTCACATGGCAATCACTTTGCAACTGTTTTAAGCATTTTAACATGGCAAAGGTGTGGCAAACCCTCAACAACGAAGCTAGTCTGAACGGAGTTCAATTTAGGGCAGAAAATGAAAATTTATCCTCAAGGGCTGACGTTCTCCCTAAAACCTCAAATTTGGTCATTTCACCTTGTAAATTTTGCTGACAATGGCAATAAAAGGATGCATGTGCAGAGCATGCAAAGCTATTGCTTTTGCTCACTAAAGATGCAAATTTGTGAAGTTCTTATTGCCGTCGCTGTTATTGTTGCTAAAGCTCCCTATTATTGTTTCTTCATCCTCTTTGAATTTAAAACTAAGGTGGAGACTTGTTGGCTGTATTTTGGAAGAATAAATATAACTGAATTTGTCTCATCCTTAACCCATTGACTCCCAGGGGTTCCCCATTGACGATTAAAATTGTCTGGCGTTAGACAGAGTAAAATACTAAGTCTGGCTGGTTTAGGCCTGTTTGGACGTCAAAGGGTTAATTAATGGGAACAAACAGGGACACTGTGTGTGATGGGAAGGGTGGGTGGAAATCCCAGTGCTCATTTTATTTTAAATTCATGGAACAGTCCCACACCTCCACGCACACCTTGTTCGATCACAGAGAATTCAATGGAGTGACACCTTGAGATGAGATGGCAGTAGTTACACCTCCCTGAACCAATGGATCAGTCTCCCACCTGCTTGCTCTATGCTTGCCTTTTGTCTTCAAGTTTTGCCGAACATAGCATTATAGATCTGGCCCAGTTGCTCAAAAGGTGGATAACACTATCCACTGGATAGTGATTTATCCAGCGGATAAATAGCACTATCCATTGTTTGAACAACTGGGGCGTGCGCTTTTCAAATGCAAAATTTTTGGCACTAACTTCGTATCTCTACAATGGATTGATAGGTCTTTCTGTTCTTATTGTACATTAACGACCTTCCTTCCTCTGCTAAGCAGGTGACGCATTACTTTATGGGTTCACTGTAAATGATTGAGATGATGACCAACTCCAAGACGACCTATGTAAACTAGAGCAATGGCAAAATATGTGGCAAATGTAACTCAACGCATCAAAATGCAAAACATCGTGCAATTTCAATAAGTCCCCACCTGAAAATAAATATATATGCTGCGGAGTGAGTTGAATTAGAGCAAGTTCAGGATATCCCCTACTTAGGAGTTACCTTGACAAAATTGAAATGGTCCCAACACCCATCGAAAATTTTCAACAAAGCATCCAAAGTGATGGGAGTAGTGCGGCAGAACCTATATCATTATCCCAGATTAGCCTACATAACATTAGTCATACCAATCCTTGAATATGCAACTTTACTATAAAAAGGACGTACAAAAATTGGAGAAAGTACAAAGGAAATCTGCACTGTTTTGCATGAAATACAAATAAAAGGGCTGTAATGTTTGGCAACAGGCCAATATTTTTCCCAAGTCATTGTTGTTATTAGTCCTCATTCTTGAGCACGTCTCTCAAAATTTGTGATCGGATTGGCTGGACTTTGGAGTGAAGGTTACTTTGTGTAACATGAAATGTTATGTGCACTTTCGATAGGCTCCTTTAAGAGACCTTGCACTGAAATTATATGCAAGTTGATTTAACACCACATGCTCCCTATGTCCTCTATGAAAGGTGCTGGGTTAGACCTTACTTTGTGTAAAATTCTCAACAAATCTGTCATTTCAGCATCATGGTCACTGCCCCTAAGTAAATTATGATCATCAAGCCAATAGCTGGGCAAAGACTTTTCAGAAACACATTGAATATAGGAATCCAGTAAATGCAGAAAGCATTTCTCTATGCAGAGAATGTTCCAAAATTCTAGTGGGCACTTTTCAAGTTCCCAGAATAGAACTGTTTTCAACTGATAGGTCTTTAATGTTTTACAGTAGTATGAGAGATGGTCTTTAAATATAATTTTCAGAGCTAGGTAACAGGCCTTTGCGACCTCAGGTATACGCTGACTAAGGTAGGTTTCACAATGTGGAAATGACACCAACCACTCCAGGTCATAATTATCAAAGACTCCTGAAGACTCCTGAGATGATTTGGGTACAAGAATGTATCCACTTTCCAAAACATGTTTCACATCTTTTGGTGTTGGCCAATATCGCGTACGTCCAAACCACTCTCGAGCACATTGTGGCCACTGTCCATAGCAATGAATGCCAAAGACTATATCAGCTTCAAATATTACAAATTTCTGATTTTCATTCCAATACCAGGTTTGTCCAATGGGATACATAGTCAACTTTATCGCAGGGCCAATAGGCTCTAACTCAACAACAGCGGGGTGCCTAAATGGACCAAAAATACGAGAAGCTGGTAGATTGCATTCTTCAATGGAATCTACTGACTTAAATACAGCCTTCTTCACCTTCCCTGATGACAGATAAGTTTGACCTTCCTCATGTTCACAATATGGATGCCAAGATGAGGCAAGGTTTTCATCTGTGCTTGGATTCAAAGACAGTTTGACAAAACCAGATCCATTACTGACATCCTGTATTTTAAACAATGAACCTGTTTCATTCAAGCTCTTTGTCATAACATCAGTATACTGCACTATAACATCAATATCTGTGCGTAAGCTGGTGAATGATGTGTTACATGGTAAGCAAAAACAAAAGAAACGCAAGAGAAAGCGACACCACTGATCACGATAACTGTTCTTCAAATCCAAAACATATGACTTCCCCAGTCCTTCTGCAGAACTTCCAACCAATTTCCACTCTAAATGCCTGCAATTTATGGTTGCACAGGTTTTATTGGATATCAGAACAATGCATTTCTTGGTCACATCATCCAGAGAATCAACATCTAGGGAATGCCAATTGCCTTGTGTATTATGAATTGAGGTTAGTATTTTGACCAGTTGCCTTCGAGCTAACTTACAAAAGCAGCATGTTCTCCTTTTTATCCTTATCGGGCAATATGTGTTGACATGGTTCCAGCAATAAGAAACCAATGGCTGAAATGTAAAATGTGAACTTCAGTTATTAAACTATTGACTCTTAGGAGTGAGAGAGACTGTATAAATAATAATAATAATAATAATAATAATAAAGAATGGCGGCGAGTAGTGTGGACGTGTTTTAGCGCTATTCTGATACCATGAAAGCAAGCCAAGCTTGGAGCGCCAATATACATCCAGACAAGTTGCTTTTTAGCTTGACAATAGGGAGCTTAAGCAACGGCGACGGCAACGAGAACGTCACAAATTTGCATATTTAGTGGGTAAAAACAATAGCTTTTGCATGCTCTGCACGTGCATTTTTCACTTTTGTCCATTTCGTTGCCGTCGTCAGCAAAACAACAACGTGAAATAGGCAAGTTTTTGGTTTTAGAAAGAACGTCAGCACTTGAGGATAAATTTTCATTTTCTCTCATAAAATGGAGTGCTATTCCGACTGGTGTCATCTTTGAGGAATTACCACACCCTTGTCATATTAAACACGTTGAAATAATCCCGAAGCGATTGAAATAACGCAAATTTATATTTTGAGACGACGTTCTCGTTGCCGTCGCCGTTGTCGTTGCTTAAGCTCCCTAGTGGCTCCCAGAGGTGTGTGAGAAGTATTTTTACTTTGTGAACAGTCAAACCTGGGATAGGTGAGACTCTGGGTGCCTCCTAGCGAAGGGACACGAGTATTTCAGTTATTTGGATTTGAGTTATTTGGATTTTGCGTTATAAATGAGTTATAAAATGACGGAGCAGAACGGGACTGGTGGTCAGCCACAGACTGGACCAAGGATCAAGTGGACGGATGAATTGACATTTTGAGAAGGATGCAGAAGGCTACCATCTC
>NC_090884.1:61677870-61717870 GCF_036669925.1 Montipora capricornis
TATCATAATTTTATTATTATTGCCAATAACAGGCACACTGTATTTTGCGTGTGAATATCATTGCACATTCTAAATTATAAAATAATTAGGATAGTACACGCACTCCCATTAATATTGGTCAATAGCTGTGTTTAGATGAGAGTATGTAAACACAGCTGTGACATCACACGAATTTTGATTGGTTATGTGTTGTCAGACGCATGTTTTGATTGGCTGGTTGGAAATATGGGCGTGTATGTTATGCAAACCCTCGACTGTGTCTCTGGTTTGCATAACTGTCGAGAATTCTCCCAACTGCGCTTGGCATTTAGATGATGCTATGTAAACATGGAAAACGTCCTCTATTGCTTAAATAACACAACAAAATATAACTTTTTGATCGGTTGCTTTATCTCAAGAGAAGCACTTCTGGAAGGCAGTTTTCTATTAAGCAATGGCCATTGAAGCATATTCAACCAAGCCTTTGCCTGTTGGGTGCATCTGGCAAAATAGTCCAAAATGCATGTGGGGCTTCTTTTTTATGGTGCAAACAGGGACAGTCTGAATTATGTTGATCTCTTTTTAGCCAACATTCGCTCTGACGAAGGGCTAACACTCGAAACGTCAGCTTTCCAAATCATTCATGGTGGTAATTCGACCTTTATCAAAATATTTGATAAAGCCAAATTTTCCTGTTCACCGTGACACTGTATGCAATCAATGTAACATGGAGACAATTTAGCATGTAACGGGGTCCCTCATGCGTGAACCCAAGTGTTGACGCCTGTCGAAGAATAGGTTATTGGCTAAGCTCTTCTGACCCTACAATTAACCAGTTTAATAAATTATATACTAGCCCAAAACAGCGATGTGAAAGTTAACCAACAGGTACCCAATTTACTGTGGCCATAATAATCCTCTGAAAATGAGAACCCAAAAGTTGTTTTTCAGTAGCTGTGTACCAGCAGGAGAATCCTTCAAGCTCTCCTCTGGATAAGAAACTATCCAAAAGATGCAGGTTGTTAAGATCACTTGAGATTGAACTTGACAGGAATTTATCCATTTTTTGGATAGCCCCCCTCCTCCTCTTTATCCCCATTTTTCATCAGGGGCTGTAGTCCCTTTTCATCAGGGGTTGCTCTCAACTGAAGCCTTTTGTATCAACCTTAGTTGTATGATTTTCTTATAACTAATGCAAACTGGACATGGAAGGAATCAAGTTCCAACTTTAATGCGATATTACACAAAGAAAATACTTACAAATTTCATTATTGCAATAAGAGAATGCAACAAAAAAGTACGCGATAACCGGGTTAGCTGTTGGCTTCATCTTTTCTTCCTCACCACGGACATATTCAAAAGGAGTCAAGGCTTTGCGTTGTTAAACACATGAACAATAATTACACTGTAAACACATGAATCGATCGAGCTTAGTCAAAAATCCTGCGTAACATATAACCAGCTGACCTTGCTCCTTTTTTTCTCGCGTCCCACACCTGGTGAAGGACGGGCTCTGCTGCACAGACTTCCTTCTTTTAGATCGGATAACCGATTCGTGCTGAGCTTTCGAATGAACTACCGTCTTTATAGACTCCTGAAATGTCGTGACCGTAACGTAGCAAGATCTACATATTCGCGATGGTAATAAACCATCGTCAACAGAAATTTTCAAACCAGAAAACTCTTCTCAATCCCGTACGATTCCTTCCCTAATTGTCTTTTCACCAAATAAATCCAAAGGATGGTTGTTACTAATAATATATCTGTTGCAAGTACGGCAAACAGAAAATCGAATCCCTTCGGCCATTCTCTTCCGATTTCTTCCGGTTATCATTTTTATTGTGTTCCCATCTGACCAATCAGTGGCGAGAACGGATTGGAACCGGCCAGAGCTCCCTAGGTACTTCATGTATCCCCTATTATAGTGTATTTAAATTATAATGTATTCCCACGCGTATATTATAATACATTTAAATCATTAACCCTATATACCCTTGTCTACCCTTACATACCCTTATAAACCCCTATATACCCATGTATACTGTGGTGCTGCGTCGGTGGGGAAGTAGTATACAAAAATTTGGTCTTATCAACGGAGTTGATAAATGTAAATTGGCCACCGCACAGAGATTCTAAAAGCTTTCTTTTTTTTTTTTTTGGCCAAGCTAGATAAAATTGGTTGGTTTCCCAGCCAGGAATTCCGCGCGCTTTCAAATCTCTCGATCCAAAATGAGCGAACAATAGCGACAAAACCGGGACAAAACAGGTTTTTTCCGCAAGCGCAATCACTCTGACCAGCTGTCGTATGTTTGTGACTATTCCCTGGAAGAGAGAAGGGGTCCTTTTTTTTTAGTCGTCCTCAATCTTCAGAGTTTCTACAGCCAGCTCGGGTTGAAATGCTAGAAAAAGTCAGCAATTCCCAAGCAAAACCTCTATCAATAACAAAATATCCCGGCCAGCTCATCGAAACACCTGTATTTTTGCCAGCCAGCAAGATTCCTCTGGGGAACAGATAATGTGAGGAACAGATTCGTTGGGTGCCCCTGTGAACATCTCCCTGATCCCTTGCTCTCAGCAGCATTTCAACCATTTAGCGTGCCATTTGCGTAAACTAGTTAACTTTGTTCTTAGTCAAGCTGAAGGCAAAAAATTGTTGATGATAATGAAGAAAGGAGTTGATAAATAACTGATAACAGTAAAAGTCAGTTTTCCCTCCTTCTCTTAGTCTTTTTGCTTGGGAGCCTTCTGGTTTTCTTTGTTATGTTAAGCCTCAGGATATTGTGAGGGTGGAATGGTCTATCCAAGCGAAATTGACCCGCAGACACTTTCCCTGGGTATTAAAGGCTTTGTGACACTTAAAGGGAAATTAACTCCCTGAAGAAGACAGGTCGTGCCTGACGAAATATTGGTTAAACAAACTATTTCTTCAGCCGTAGAACCAGCCTTGCATTATTATTTTGTTTTTAACCGGAAGTGACCGTTTTCCCTTACAACTAGTCTTCACACAACCACATTTACATCGCTAAGTATATTTTCTCGAACAGCAGCCGTGAACATTTCTCATGACAGGACAGTACTATCTCCCAGATTTTTAAACCAATCATCGTTAATGGAAAAAGGATACTTAGAAATACACATGTGGTTGTGTGAAGACAAGTTAAAAGGGAAAACAGCTCACTTCCGGTCGCCGTCCGCGTCTCAAAAACGGGTAACTTTGTAGGGAGCTTAAGCACGCACGTTTTTGAGACGCCGACGGCAACCGGAAGTGAGCTGTTTTCCCTTTTAACTTGTCTTCATACAACCGCATTTACATCGCTAAGTATCTTTTCTCTATTAGAGATTTATATTAGTATCAAAATCTGGGAGACACCACTGTCCTGACACACGAAATGTCCTCTTCCGGTTGCCGTCAGCGTCTCAGAAACGCGCGTGCTTAAGCTCCCTAATACTTGGTGTAGGCACTAATATAGTGGTCCCAGGCACTCATTTTGTGGTCTTAGTCGTAATATATTACTTCAGTAGCCTTAATCCATTCCTGGCCGTACGTAAGCATCCCTCATCATCCCGAGGTGTAACTAACAATCCATTGTAATCCCTAGGAATACTAAACATCCTTAATCATCCCTAAGCGTATGAGTGCCTCGGACCACTATATGAGTGCCTACACCAGGTAGTTACCCAAAAATGTCGCGTGCTTACGCGCAGGTGACGTGGCCACCTTGAAAGAATGAAAGAAACTGGAAATGAATCACCTGGTAGTGTGGCAAAGCAAACGACCACTCACTTCACTCACCACCGCGCACCAGTGGCTCAGTTGGTTGAGCACGGACTGCCATGCGGGAGGTCGTGAGTTCGACTCCGGCCGGACCAACACTCAGGGTCCTAAAATAACTGAGGAGAAAGTGCTGCCTTTGTAATTACATCCGCAAATGGTTAGACTTTCATGTCTTCTCGGATAAGGACTTTAAACCGTAAATTCTCTGTGGGACGTTAGAGAACCCACACACTATTCGAGAAGAGAAGGGGATGAAGTTCCCGGTGTTGTGGCTGTCCTCTGTGAGTATGCTCTTTCCAGCAGAAGCGGCCGGCTTGGCGTAATGTCTCTGAAAAGGCTTGTGGTGTATGAGGCCACCTAAGCGGCAAAAACAACCACCAGTCAATAGGACTTTGCCGAGTGCTGGGACATGTAAATGAAGATGTAGAATTCCACACCAACTCAACATAAGCGAAAGACAGGTACCGCCAACTTTTTGTGAGAGATTCTTGGCCACCAACACTTTAGGATGAAGTTGATGACTTCTGGGTCTGCCTTTCTTGTGTTGCACTTAACAACATAAGACATCGTTTCCCACTTTTCAATCAGGCTCACTAAGATAGAAAAAGGTACCCTTTGGGCCCGAGGATGGGGGATTTGACTCTGGCTTCCACAAAAATGACAAATTCCCCTGGTTCACTACACAAATTGTTTATAATGTTAAATCGTAGTAACCTACATCTTGGTCGGCTCCACATTAATTAAAACTGAACTATTAAGAAGCAAGGATTAAGGAGCAAGGATGGCACAGTTGGTTAGTGCGCGGCCTTGGTGCAAGAAATCCTGAGTTCGATTCCCGGATCTCGCATCCTTGTTTCGACTTGTTTCCTTTCCGTGTAGCTAAGTAGCTTTAAATACCCGTAAAACGGAGCACTGATGGAGAGGGGGGAGTAAAATGAGCGCATCGTCGACCTCAGGTTTGTCAGTTGAATTACTGTTACGAGTTATCGACGTTAAATATGGTTGCTTTACTTTTACTTTACTTTACTTTTACTATTCAAAAGAGGACAAAAAATACTTTACTATCGCTATTCACTCGGTTTGCTGATGAATCTGCAATAGTGTGCTAAGGATGCTTTTTTGCAAAATGAATCAACTGCAATTTCCAGATTAATGCCTATGGCATAATGCATGTAAGCCAGGACTAATTACGGCAGCCTTTCTTTATCAATAATACAATCCTGACCAAAACGTTTGAGTACACACCCCTTTTTACTCCTTTTTTCGGCGGACAAGTTTGTTTAATTCCCGGCCACAACTACAACCTTGCAAAGTTTCTCCCCTACCATGCCCCCAAAACAATGTTCAAGACCATACCTTGCACGACATTTTTCACAAATGTTGGACATCGGAGAGCCAATATTGTGTCATGGGGGAGAGGAACCAATCGAAGTGTTCCAAACTTTATTGCCAGGATTGTTGTTCTGTCGAGCGTGTTTAGCCCTCCAAGCCCTTATCACACTCTTTTTCTCTTTAGGCAGTTTGCCGTTAAGATCAACCTCGTTCCCAGGACCTTTTCCCTTCCCTGGCCCCAAGCCAGGGAAGGGAAAAGGTCCTGGGAACGAGGTTGCGTTAAGATGGCACGGCAGTAGGACTTGGAAGGCAGACCTCTGCTTCCCTTGGGGGCATGGTGCGGAAGAACCCATTGCAATTCCCTCCTTATTTGGGAGCTTAAGCGAAGACAACGGCGACAGCAACGAGAACGTCACAAATTTGCATATTCAGTTGACAAAAACAACAGCTTTGCACGCCCTGCACGTTCGTTTTTCAGTTTTGTCCATTTCTTTGCAGTCGTCACCAAAACAACAACGTGAAATGGCCAAATTTGAGGTTTCATGAAGAACGTCAGCACTTAAGGATCAAAATTCATTTTCTCCCCTAAATTAAGTGCCGTTTCGACCAGTGTCATTTTTGAGGATCTACCACACCCTTGTCATATTAAAAAGGTTGAAATATTCACGAAGTGGTTAAAATAACCCGAATTTAAATTTTGAGATGACGTTCCCGTTGCCGTCGCTGTTGTCGTTGCTTAAGCTCTCTATTCACACCGGGCATTTCGACAGTCTTTGGATTTTGACACGTGACCGCAATGTTTAGTCATTAGAGGCGGAAGTATAAAACTGCCTTTCAGTAGAGAGCTTTGTCCTGAAAAGAGAGATTTGGGAGATCTTCAGGCCCGAGTCAGGTGAAAACTTGAACTTTGATGGAGTTATCGAGGCACGAGAGAAGACATGTTGTAGATTATATCCTGCGAGTAGTTGGTTTCTCCTACGTTCCCAAAAGAGAAACCACTGCGAGCAACCGTTAGTTTCTTTGAATGAGCCGCCGTCCAGTGTTAAGAATTGAATCAGTAAAACGAGTTAGTAAACTTGTTTTGGCGCTTGCGCGTGCGTTCAGCTACGTGACTGCTGCGTTTGGGCGAGCCTGCTGTGTAGTAATTTCCCGCGAAATAAGACGAAGTGATGTCAAATACATTAGGGAGCTTACGAAACGACGACGCCGACGGCAACGACGACGCTACAAAACAATAGGTTTAGTGAGCAAACACAATGGCTCTGCACGCTCTGCACGTGCGTTTTACGTTTTGGTGCATTTCTTTGCCGTCATCTCCTAAATGACGACGTGAAATGACTAAATTCAAGGTTCTGTGGAGGACGTTAGCACATGACGATGAATTTTCTGTTCTCTCTCTACGCTTCCAACCCACTCATACCAGTTTAATTCCTTGTCAGTTACTACACATTCTTAACGCGGAACGACATGAAATAGTTTCGTAGTGATATGAATAACGCGGATTTGTATTTTTAAATGAAGTCCTCGTAGCCGTCGTCGTCCTGGTTTCGTAAGCTCCCTATTACGTGGGGTGTGACGTACTTCGCACATGCTCGATGGAAAATCAAACGGTTGCTGGCAGTGGTTTCTCTCTCGGGAAGCACAGGAGAAACGAACTGCTCGCAGGATATATATATATATATGTAGATTACGAAACGTCGAGTCAAAAGTAAAATGCGCTTTATCATTATGCTTGTAGCCGCTGTTTGTTTTATGTTTTTGATTGAGTTGAAATGGCCAACTTAGCAAGAATACTTATGAGATTAGTTTTCCCCATTATTCCTCAGCCTGACGCACAGGCAAACGGCCTTCACTTGTGAAAGGGGAACTGACCGCTGCACTGGCATAAAACAACAATTTGGCAGCTTTTCTGTGAACCGCAGCAAATTACATTATCATGTTGGCCAGGGATCGATGCTAGCAAACAAAAAAAAAACAGCTTAATACTGAAAGATAGAAAGATCACTTAAAGCGCAGTGCATTGGCAGTTCGTTATTTTTTGTTCACGCTCTTCCCTCACTGTAAACATATAAAATCCAGGAAACCAGGGAAGTCCACTTGAATCTGCTTTAATAAAGCATTTTAGAAAGTGAAACACATTTTCTTGGAAAAAGGAACTTTCATCAAGGAAACGGGACCACATCATTTCTTAGCGTTTAGGAAAGTGAAATTGAAAACTCCTTGTTTTCCAAGGCTGCACTCTTATGCAAAGCCTCGTCAAATTCAGAGCTGGGACGATATTGAACTTGGAATAGATCATGGAAACGATTGCTTTAGGTGAGTTTGCTGTGTTTCCCACGGCGTCCAATGACATTTAAATTTCAGAAAGGAAAGGGGTCACATCCAAAGGTTCTGTGTTCGTTTTGTTCAAGGGACTTTTAAATTTGTTGCATTTTCTCGGTGCACCATGACAAGCGTTTTTCGGTATCCTGAATATCAAAGAGTTTTACTGAACGATATAACTGGTCCAAGATTCTAGAGCTAGCAAAGAACGCCTTGAAGAGCTTGATGGGGTCTTTTCCTTGTTAACATCTCTCATTTTTTGCGGGTGGGTGAATAAGATGATCCTCGAAAATGTTATGTTTATTGACATAAATAAGTAATGAGTAATTTTGCAAGAAATTGTTACCTTCTTTCTAATCTCATTGAGCAAGAAAAATTGATCGGGATTGATGGGAACATAAGGCCGAGGAAAAGTTCAGCAATATCCCGAGGAAGTAACAAAATTCCGTGAGAGGATGAGTCACGGAAACTGCTAGCAAGACTTGAAATTCCAAAAGTTCGTTTGCGGAGGAAAAAGGTCTCTTGGGAGCGACTGAGTGTTACTTGTCAAAACTACAACTTTTACAAAAACATTGTTTCCACTTCAGTTGAGAAAAACGAAGTAGACGTAACGATGTAATTATTTTCACTGCTGCACACACTCGATGCAGCGAGTGAACGGCTTGGGTCCTGCCATGTTGGCATCTGGGTTTTGTTTTTTTCCAAACTGCCAAGTGCGAGCTCTTCCGCATTTTAGGAATGATAAACGAAGATTTTGGGCAAACACTATTGATTCACAAATACACTCTTTTGCTAACGGCTACAGAATGGAAATTTGTTTTTTATCATTATTGTAACGCGTTTCGAAAGGCCATAGTGCCAAGTCGTTAGTTTAAAGTGCTAACTTTTCTTTCCGACAGTACATTGCAAAAGCGCAATATCAAAGTTGTACTGTTGGAAAAATTACATTTAAAATGTCTGAACTAATCACACACAAGTAGAAAATGAACGTAACACCAAAAGACTGCGACGTTGCTCATTAATTGATTTTGAGCAACGCAAGCTAACCTGAAGAAGTGCACGGTTTAGAGGGCCAGGTTTATTTAGGGTGCGCTCGATTGACCCTATTCCGGAATAAGAATAAGCGGAGTGATGATTTAAAACGGTATGTTTGGCGCTTTTGAAGCAACAAGGAATAATAAAGATATGTTTAAAATAGCATTTTAGCAAGTGTTTGATAATTTTAATGTGAATCTTCGTAAAAACGAAGGATTTCTAACTTTTATTCCATGTATTCCTATTCCGGAATACAGTCAATCGAACGCGCCCTTAGTAGATTACCGACGTATAATTACTTTCTGCTAGCTAGATAATTGTGCCATGTTTTAGCATATCACTGATATCGTCATCTACGGCATCCAGCTTTGGGCACAATTGTGAAAGAGGAATTTACTGTAGAGGGTACAGAGTTCCAAAAAGCTAAGAATGTTTCATTTCATTCCAAGGTGAGCTGGCGTAAAGAGAAACCGCTAAAATTACGTTGTGCAGTTTTCAGTTCCGTTCCGACGGGGAAGCCAACCGCAGATGGTTTCGACCCGGAAGTTAATCTACAGGCACGTAGTTGGCATTAATTAGGAGTTTGAGAAACAACGACGGCTTCGTTAACGACAACACCCCAAAACAGTAATGTTATTTGCTCAAATTGGAAAAATACTCGTGCTGCAAATGCGATATTCTGCATAACAACGACGTGATATCACCAACTTTAACGACAACGTAAGTATTCATTCTCTATTGTACTCTGAAACCGCTCGTACCCAATTTAGTTTTAGGACAATTCCCAATCCCCCATGTTGTATACCGTGAACGAAATGGAATAATCGCGAAGGACTAATGATAGAGATAAACGTAACACTGAAAAGGCTGAAGAAATTTAGATGCAGGGAGAAAACCAAATGGCTATTCACAAAGACTTCCAGACCGCTTATCTCAATATAATTTGATCCCCGAGCATTTGCACGCAAGTTCAGTGTCTTCCTCTTCTGTTCACGTCCCTCTCCCTTTGGGCATTACCGTGCTTGGTGGCCTCAAAATATTCGAGCGCCCCACTTCTGACAGAAAAGGCGGAATTTATAAAGAAGCCGAAGGAAATCGAATCAACGTATCCACAACGAACTCTGAATTTTCTAAACCCATCTTATAAGGTACAGAATATTTTCCTTTTGAGATCACCAACGAGAAAAGGATTCAACATTCCTTGGACTGGCTTGAAATATGCTTCATGCAGTTCCCTTTCAGTGCAGTTATACACTGAGTCGTGATTAATCGCGTTCACAATCGGCTCAGGAACACGTTTATGAACAAAGATCTCTTAATCGCGAAAATTTCTGAAGTACTGATTAACTGAGGTATGGAGACACTCCGCATACGTCCCTTATTTGCCATTTTTCGAGAAAAAGATGAACAGAGTTCCTTCGAAAAGTGCATACAGTGCACGGCAATGATTAGATACATACAACTATATCCCCTTCAGGCGTATGTTTCGTTTTCAATTTTTCACGAAAAATAATGTTTGATTCATTCTGTGAAAGTGAGTTGATTCTAAAGATAAACTCGTATCTTCCCAATTTCTGAATTCAGTTCTTCGCTGACATTACCTAGTCATTCGGTGTTCGCCTCGCGTGCCGATGCACATTACTGAAATATCCATTTACTTGCCTAAATTCCCTTCCGCGCTAAATGACTGCTAAATCGAATCTGACTCATGCAGTCAATTTTGATAAGGTCTCCTTCGTGGTCATGTATTGCACACCGAATTGCTGAATCAGTTTATTCTTTGAGCTAGACAATCTAGAAAAACAACAACTTCATCTCAAAATCGAAGACTATACATCGAACTTTCAGAAGAGAAGAAAACGCGCCCCGGCTCTATCTCACTCTAAATTCTGGAAATTGGACATTTCGGAGCTATAAATTTATCGGGGAATCACCTTATTTTACGTAATAATAACAATTACGTTAAAGTCTTTTAGCGCAATTTCATAGCTTCTGGACTCTTGGAGTGGAAACTCCACCGTGTGTGTAAGCTTCTAATTTCGTTATCCGGTCATAAATATGTCATGTGTTAAGTCATCTGACATACCTCGTTCAGTCAAGCTCAGAAGAATTCGCCGCAGGTTTTTGTGGTTTTCTCCAGAATACAAAGACAATCTTCAGTAAGAGATAAGGTAAGTGGTGATTTTTCATGGTTTCGTAGCTAAAGAGTCTCTGTCTCTCTGTATAAGATGCAATTTTTACACGGACTACCATATCTCATATAGTGACTGGCCGTCATGCGCAAAAGAGTTTTTGGCGAAATTTACACGAACTTTGAGCTTCAGCATAATCCGGCCTTGCGTGTGCTCTCTTTTTGGCTCATTAATATTGTTAATTTGTAAAGGACAAGAAAGTGTATTATTTTATTACAGCGTCGAGGAGTGGATGAGATATATATACCCTCCAGCGAAGCAGTTAGCTGGTAACTTATATTTTCATGAAATTAATGCCAAAGGAACCCTGTCGAAGTTGACTGACTACCTGTAGTAGTACTAATGTATGCTTCAGCTTATTGAAAGGTCAAGGACGTCTTCACAAAAGCGTACACAACAATTAAGTAAGTGATTTAAAATACATTGTGACAAGCTTGTTTTCACGGTCGAAAATGTTGAAAAAGGCGGAATCCAGTGTGTTTTAATTTAGATGAAACAACCTTAATACAACGTTCTTTTACAAAAAATGTTGAATACATGTCATGCTACATGCGTGCTACACGCTCTGAGACAGTTGAATTAATAATTGTTTCATAACAAGGCAAAACAGTGTTACACAACAATGTAGACAACCGACGATCTCAAAACGTGCTGACAGGTGTTTTTTTAGCGAAAGATCCTCTCAGAGTATTTCCAATCAAGAGTGGCCGCTTTTCCCCCCGCCCCCTTTTAAAAAGGCGTTAAATTGTATAGCTGGATAGGTAGGAACAATTTTGAAGACCAAGCAGAGGCTATCATGATTTCTGTAGACTCGGTGAGTTGATAAAACCTAAAATCAAGACAAGGAGCTCATGGTCTGAATGTGATTGCATGGATGTCTTATAATGCTAACACATTCCGGGATCCGTTACTTGGATTTTATGGAGATAAAAATAACGCGTGCATGCGACATATTCTGCAATAAGACCACTCATTATTGAATCAGTCTTAATTTCTCTTTCTTCAAATGATTTCGAACCACCGGCTGACAGTCCAGTTTTCTGCAAAGTACGAACGATGCCAAACATTAGAAAATCGATGGAAAACCATGAATAAGAGAAAGAATATCGTAGTTCACAGTAAAGCCAGAGAGTGTGTACTTCAGGAAGTTATCAGTTACCGATAAATGCTTTCAAAGGAAAATTAAGTAAACTGATTTCGCTAGCTGAACATTCATGATTAAGCCAATCGTATACTTGGTCATACTTGCCCTCGTTTTGCGACGGCGTGCGACCTAAACGGCAAAAAGTAACTACGGTAGGTTACTATTTGTCATAAAAGGACGAAAAGTATCTTATCCTAACTTTTCTTTCGCCTTTTGAAAAGTTAATCGAAATTTGTAGAGTAGTTAAAACGCAAAATTAGAGCCAAAATTGTAGTAAAGTTTCTTTTTAAATTTTGATAGAACCCTACTTTCAGGCTAAAGTTTTCGATGGCCGTTTTTTTACACGAGAGACGCATAATGCGTCTGGACGACTTGGGGCAATTTATTTCAATGCTGCTTCAAAGACTGAGCTTATATATGACGAATTATCGGTTAATAAGCCAGTTCGGAGTTAAAAAAAAAAACACGTGCGGGCATCGGGATAAAATCAAGCATATACTGAAAACACAAAAGATTTTAATGCAAATTTCTGCAAACAATATGTGTTTTTATCCCGACGCGCGCATGTGTTTTTTTGAAACTCCGAACTGGCTTATTAAATGACGCATGAAAGGAACCCATGACTGCGTGATATTGCGCTGCCCTTGCTCTATCAAATGAGTTATTAAGCCAGCTGGTAGCTGGTTAATTCGATGGGCGTCACTTTAGGAGAGAAGAATGGTGCTGCGAATGTGTATGTTTTACAATATTCACGTTTACATTTTGAATGAGATAAATAGTGCCTCTCAAATAGTTTTAAATGACTTGACTTCCAAGAAACACGCCAGTGACGCAATAAGAATGCAAAGAGAGCCGGTCATGAGAATGTACATGTTGATGTTCATGCTTTAAAGGCTACCTGTTCTGTTCCACTTATTGCTGCCATTGTGGCAATTTGCCATCCCGTTGACTAGATGCACAAAATATCGATGAAAGAGCTTTGGGTGTCCGTTGTAAAGACCGTTCGTAGCCTCCAGCGTTTGATCGCAATGTCCGTTTTTGCTATTGAGACAGACAGGTTTGATGACGAAAGCAAAGCCAAGTTAATTTGCTTTTTCATTTTACTTTTAATATATAAAAAAAGATATGTCATCAATGGAGTATGAATAACAAAAATTTCGTTCTCGAAAAAGCCGTGAAGGTAAAAAAAAAAACTAAATAAAAAAAAAACAAAGAAAATATGATGCTAATAACAAAAAGACGTTGGCCCGCTGTCCATTGTCGGTTATATTGCAAAGAGGACTGCTCTTCCTGAAAGTGAAATTCAAGACGAGCGTTTACAATTTTGCGGATTTGTTGTATTTTTTGCTCCCGTGGATGTAAAATGCCCGGGGGGGGGGGGGAACTCCCATATAAAAGGGGAGGGATGCTCATCGGAACTTTTAAATTAAACCCCTAAAGAAGACCAATTTAGGCATGGCCCAGGCTTTTTTTGACCCCTAAAGAGATCATATTAAGGCAGAGATAAATAAAAAGTACAGTGACTTTTTCAATGATGGCAAAGACATTATCATCTAATACTTTCATCTACGTGAACAAATATAATAGCTTAATTTTCACTTTTTTATCTCTTCGCGTGCAACACTAAAGGAGACCTTCACGGCTATACATGATTGCATTTTGCCCAGAACACCCTAAGTGAGACCAAAATCCGAAATTTACACCCCTAAAAGAGACGACAAGCATCCTTCCCCTTTTTGTACGGGAGTCCTCCCTCCGGGGTAAAATGTGAAGATCGACCGTTGAGTTGGTGTATGGAATTCGTTAGGTGCCATGTCTTTCTAAATACCCGTCTAGATCACACCTGTTGCTCTCGTTTTGGCACCAAAGCCTTAAAAAAATAAAGTAAGAGGAGGCGGAGTTTTTCGTGTTGAGGGGTGGGGGGGTAAAGTGATTATTACTTTTGTGTTGTAAACCAATACCCACAATACCCATAAACCAAAATCATTGCAGTCTCGACAGCTGTCAACTTGTTGTTTGTTGTTTTTAATCCTTCAGTTTTTCCCATAATATTTCTGATGCATGTGTTTAGAGGTTAATCGAGTTACCAAAACAAACCCTTACCCTCACATGAAGTCTATAATTTGACGTGATATGACTACTGGTTGTAAACATATGACCACTCCCTAAACCAGGAGCACTTGGGGACAAAGGAACCAGTCGATGGACTGCCCAAGTTATATGGCGTAATTGTTTTTTATAACTGTTTTTTTGTTGTTCTCAGAAACGGCCAGGGTGTGCTTGGCATAAGATTTAGCTGGTCTCCAAAAGCTTTCAGCGTGCACAGCTCAGGGAACTGACTCGTATATCAGTGCATGGATCGGTAAAAGGACCAGTATTCGTATTCAAGGTTCATGGGCTTTACTTGCAGGAAACCGAGAAGGTTAGTATGAAAGGGCGAAAAAAGAGTGTATAATTTAATTTCTTGCTCAAAGAGTAGGACAATTTCTGTTTGGATGTTAAATTGGTTATCTTATAATAAGATGATTATCGCCGAGAATTGCGAGCGAAAGTGGAATTACAATACGCTTGAACTCTCTTAGTCGAAGACTGTTAATAAGTTCCCAAACAATGAAATATCTGTTGTGTTAAATTAAAAAAAATTGCCTCTGATCTTCACGGAATTGAGTTAGTCGAGCCTTGCAAATATTTCTCCATCTTTGGGTTTCCTCCAAATGCTGTATAAAAATTTTTCCAGACGTAACATTATCCACCCATGCATTTTTCAATAATTTGAGGCTTATTTTTCATGCCTTATGTACCCTTTTATATTTTGCGTGGACACCTGTTGCTTGTACATTCTAAAAATAATCTTCACTTTGCAATAACATTTTCCTTTGTTCGAAAAACCAGTGCAGTAGCGGTCCTGTCTAGAGATTTTTATTTGGTTCTCAAATTACAGCGAGTTATACAACTTGACAGATAAAATTGAAAAAAAAGGCTCGATTTTTTGTACAGTTTTGCTACCTGTAAAGACCTGTTAACACAAAGTCACAATTCTGGGTGGCTCGGGGATAAAAGAAAGTAATACGCATCGAAGCTAAAGGAGTATCATGTAAGCCGTGCCTTTATTAAGCCCAGCGGAAGTTGTTTTCCATTGTTTCGGGGTCTCGAGGATTTTTGCGTGGGCTCTAATTGCTTCCACCCGATTATTTCTAACGAATTGCTAAGCATTATATTTAGCTAGGGCAACTCTCTTGGCTAGGGAATGTTCTTGATTGTTCGCCGGATTCAGGAATAACTTTTCAATACTTCGCCATCATTAAAAGACCTGCTAAAACCGAACATGATACCCATAAATTTGATGAAGATCTGTCTACACTTAGGATGCTGATCTTTACAAGAGCATGAGTAAAATTGAAGCGATACAAGCAAAAAAAAAAGGGAATTAAGGTTTCATCTGTGTTATGCTGGAGCTTGTGCTATTTTCTCTTGGAAATAACCACACAAGCCAAAGTACAGCAACGTCGCAGCAACGGGAGAATGTGAACAAACTGGTCAAACTTAACGAACTTGCCCTTGTCTCGTATCCTGTTTTCACGTGTTTGCTTGATCTCTCTTCATTTCCAATTTGTTTAGCAGCGTTTCAACAGAACGCAAAGCGACGGCCGCCATTTATTCCGTTTAAACTGTCCAGCCCGCTTTACCGCATCTTTTGAATTACTTTGGGAAAGGAGGTGGTGTCGTGGGCAAAACAATGCTGTTCTGTTGACATATATACTGCATGCAAAGAATTTTCGTTGCGCAAAGAAGTGACTGAAAGGACTTTGAGCAAAAATACTCATTATGTAAGGGCAGTGATTTTCTTATAATTTCTCGTCATTATTAAATCTTCATCGCGGGTATATCTTATTGCAAATATCACAATTTTATGCTCGATTATTCTATTTACTGATGACCTTCAAGGTTGGATTTAATTTCCCTAATATGTTTTCTATAAATTCCATTAGTTTAAACGTGTGTCATAATATAATTCTTAATGTACAACACGGACATAGATCTACGATTTGCGACTTGTGATTGAAAAAAGCATAAGGCAGTTATTGACATAGGAAACGGTTTGCTAACCACGGCCGATGAGTAAACAAAAGATATGTCTGGGCTTGTCCTCAGACAGAATTAATTTGTACGCAATTCACCTTCACAAAGTCCAGGGAGAGACTAATTGCAGCCACAATCTTCTCACGCAGGAGTTACGTTTGACAGAAACGCCTAGTACATAACCTTTATTAGGGCCAACATGAATGAAAACAAAAAGTTGTTTATTTTTACTCTCCCAGAGAGGGGGTGAGTCTATCTTTTTGTTACGTCAAAATAAACCAATGAAATTGGAGATTGAGGAATTTTGCTTCCGGCGAGGAGACTACGCATGCCCAGAGTAGGGTGACGTTATCCCCTGGGGGAGATACCGTCAGTTGCTTTATCCGGTCATGGCGTATATACATTGATCATGAAACTGACGAGACTCACGAGTATCGCCGCTAAATACGTCGACTCGAGAAGAGATTTTCAAATGCAAAGAGCTCAGCTCATTTTCTGGAGTTGAAAATTTCATCATACTTCCTTTGGGAGTGTTCAACGACTCGATAACGACATCTTTTGTGTGTCAAACGCTTAAATTCCTCTTTCCTTGTGGAAACGAAACTGGACTTCCTTAGCTTTCAAGGACAAGCCATCGCACAAGCGCTATTTTGCTGCTTTCTTGAAAAGCCTAGTTAATTCTAAAGGCATTTATTTGTGCAGAAAAGTATTCTCCAGTGTTGGATGCAATTTTTTACTTCTTAAAGGTGAGTTAATGATTGCGCGCAGCGTTATTGATCAAGATTATCTTTGCAGTCTTTGGAACGAGCAGAAACCTGTTATTTGTGTTGCATTGTTCGTGTTTTAAGGGGATTAGTTGTTTTCATCAACTGTGTAGTGTTTTTGTATCCCACTGATGTTCCAGAGACTGTAAATTCAATCTTTTTTCGATGAATTTTAATAGAAATCGTTGAATTAAATTTCATTGCGGTGACATTCAAATCATGTTGCTTTCTCGTGCGTAACTTGTGTTCTGGTTCCTTGTTTGGGCTTGTCAACTGTTGCAGATATGTTGCTTCTCGTACACATTGGTTTTAAAAGGAAAAAAAGAGTCGGCTTTGAAGATAAATGCTTTGAAAGTGCTTGTGTTATCCATATGTTTGATTTATGATTTCGGGATAATCCACAGTACGAATGATTGATCATATATTGAGCTTTGTTTAGCATTTGCGAATTCGCATGACCTATTCTGAACACCCAAAAGAATTTGAAAGCCTCGCAGTATTTTTCTAGTGTTTGTTTTGCATCTCGGTAAATTGGACAGAATTTTGCATCTATATATATGTAGACTAACTAGTGCAACGATTTTTTTGATGTTGGTGTTATCACTATTAGTCAATCTTAGAGAAAGTTTCAATATTTTGCTACAGGAAGTCTCGATTCTTTGGCTGTGAATGTAAATTCCAGCTGGGATCACGAAATGGCTTGTTTAAGAAACGATGGAACAAAGATCAGGTCCATGGAGAAGTTTTATGTGTAATCGTCAAGGCAATCGGCAATTTGGAATTCTAGTGAAGTTCGGTAATAATACATGTAATTCATCATGTTAAAGACCGTAATATCGCTACAAACGAAATTTCATATTAATTACGGTTTACGTAACAGTCGCCAAGATGTTGTAGTAGTAATATTTCTGAAAGTGTTTTTCCTCTTTCAACTTTTTCAATATTCCAATGACCCATTTTCGTATATTGCAGGAGAGAAAAGGTTATTAAAAGTGACGATTTTGCGACCTCCACTGACTTTGTGAATACCACATGACATGACTTTATCGCGAATTTTTGTTGTTTCCCATACCATCAATGTAGATTGTATTGTTATGAAAAAGAATGAAGCGAACTTTTAGCAAATCTTGTTTTTAACTCCATAACTAGTGAACAATTTACGGACAACAAGTTCGGCATCGACTTCATTGAAGAATCCAAAACAACTATAAAAGTATTAGGTACAGTTTATTTCTGAAGAAATTTGAATATAGCTCAGACTAACGTTTTGAAAACAATGGTTCACTTGTTTGTTGGTGATGCATTAAAATGAAGATGCACATTTATAGCATCTCTGTCCTCTTCCACTTTCAGGTAGTACTTGTTGGAATAAACGTTTTTAATTTTTGTGTGATGTTTTTATTTTGAAAGTTCATTCCTTCAGCTTTCTCAGAAATGCTACCATGACTTTAATAGGACTTTTCACAATGTTTTCGTTTTGTATCAAAAATGCTTTCAGTTTGATTACTGTTGAATTGATTCTGTGCAAGACATGAAAGGTTTTGCTGTGACAACGTAAATCATCGGTAAAATTCTTTTCTGCAGCATTTGGCAATGCAATTTTGTAAACAGGAAGTTCTTTGTAGTGTTGTTTTTCGAATTGATAGGAATGGAAACTTGAACAGAATGTAAGCTTGACGATCTAGGGATCTTAGTTAAATGTAAAGTGCATCTTTTTTGCAATTGTGAGAGCTAAAATGGAACAACCATGGTGCTAAAATGACATTTAGTGGCTTCAAGTCTTGTCGAAATCTTGACTTGGAACAGTAAGCAGGAAAGGCTATTTCTAGAGATGAGGCGACAGGGTCACAAGAAATATAATTTACTTGAATTTAATGAAAGGCAGAGCTGAAATCCTGTGGAATGTAGAATGTATTGGTAAGAGTTTTTCATGCAAGATGAATACTAGCTAATATAATAATTAAATTTTAGTGAAATAAAAAAAGGTTAAGTTTTAAGTTAACAGTTCTGGAACATTCTTTTAAGCAGGCCTGGGAATTGTGGTACACATAAGTGGCATCAATAGTCTCTAGTGGTTGCATGAACCTCATGTGACGTAATATGCAACCAAAAGCTGTTTTTCCTGGAAACATGCTTAGGCAAGTTATTATGAAGAACTTTCACTTTCAAAAATGCCTACTTTTCTCTTTTTCTATATTTCTATATCTATATGTTTCTATATTGCTATATTTTTTTAGTTTATCCAGTACTTTGATAATTAGCAATAGTAGTGCTACAGTATTGTATATTCTGAAAGTAGTAAAAATATGTAAAAGAGTGGCTCAGTCACCTGAGTTACAGGCTTAAGTTAAAAATGCCTACCTTTTCTCAAATGTTATGTTTATTGAGAACAGGATCATAATAATGGCAAGTATCATTAGCATTGTGAATACTGAAAAGTAAAAGTGCTTTGTCATAATTACGTTTACATTCCCTCCAAGGCCAAGCAAGTCAGTGTTTTGAATTTAACAAGATACCGTAAAAACCTGCAGATAAGCAGCACCCTGAATTTAGCAGCTCAAATTTTGGAAAAAAGGTTTTTTGAAAGAAATCAAAAGAAATCCAAAGTCGAATCTTGAGAAGTCTCCTTCATCATCCACTGTTCATGGAATATAAACTCACTATTAACATTGAAACGGAAAATACTTCGAAGTGTTACACAAGTCGATAAGCTGCATGTAACAGGGCCTTTATTATTTTGTTCGTCAGTAGTTGACACAGGACTATTTCTTCAAAAAAGTTGCTATCAAAGTGCTACACAGCGAAGAAACAGTGGGCCGTCGCGAATACTCGAGAGTAGCGTGGTATTTTCTTGCCCATGGAGGATCGATTACTGTTAAGTTACAGGACACTGCAAACAGGTTTGCTGTTGAAATTGGTGTTAAAATTCATGAGACCTATTTCAAATGTTCCCACAGATTAGCTGCACCCCCGATTTCAAGCGACAATTTTTGGCAAAAAAATGTGGCTCATCTGGGGGTTTTTACGGTATTTTGGAATCCCAGGGTTTCTATGGCACACTCTTGAATTGAAATAAAGGGGGAAATTTAATGCAAGAGTGTGTCTTTGTTTATTCTTTTTATGTTACACTTTATGCTTTTGGTTTCTCTTACAGTATGCATTTACTGAAAGGCATAGTAAGATCTTCGGTTCTTGCAATGGTTGGGGTAGTAAACAAAACACATTTTTTATGGTTGATTAAAATCCATTTTTCTCTATGCATGTGTCCTCTTATCGGAACCTTTTCTAAAAGAAAAGCTAGCATTTCGCAAGCCTGTTTTAATTTTTCTGAGCTCACAAGTTATACTTATGTTCAGTGTTTTTGAGTTACTTGCTTCAGTGCTTTTTTAATAGTCACTCAAATTTTGATTTGTTTCCTTAGGATACCAATGGTATTGAGCATCAGTAATTATTAATTTGCAACAAAGAATAACCTGCTGAAACCAATTATGCCGATTCAAACACCACAGTGGACAGAGTTTCTTCAATGTCCGATATGTACCAATGACTTTGATGACCTCAGCCGACAACCAATCAGCTTGGGATGTGGTCATACTATGTGTGTTTCTTGTTTATCAAAGCTGCCGAAAACACAGTGTCCATTTGACCAGGCTATTGTTGAAACTGATATCTCAAAGCTTCCTTATAACTATGCTCTCCTTCAGTTAGTTGGAGTCCAAATCCCAGATGATGTGCTTCCTGACATAGGAAGCATTCAGCACAATGCCTCTCAGTATAAAGCTGCCAAACATTCTATTGAAGACCTTGCAATGTTTTTGCAACCAGTCGCTGGTTCTAGCAATGGAATTGTTAATGGTACTGGCAATGGAAATACCTGTAATGGTGGTCTCAATGGAAATGGCAATAGTGTGCTTACAAGGCCTATGCAACGTAAGCTGGTCACCTTAGTAAACTGTCAACTGGCGGAAGCTGATGGACGAACCAGGGCTATGCGTGCTGCTCGGAGCCTTGGGGAAAGGACTGTTACTGAGCTTATTTTATTGCACCAAAATCAACAACAACTGTCTGGAAATTTGTGGGCTGCTGTGCGCAATCGTGGTTGTCAATTTTTAGGACCAGCAATGCAGGAGGAGGCATTGAAACTTATTTTGTTGGCACTTGAGGGGGGTGAAGCACTGTCTAGGAAAGTTTTGGTTCTGTTTGTGGTTCAGAAGCTTGAATCACAATTTCCACAAGCTTCAAAAACAAGCATTGGCCATGTAGTGCAGTTACTTTACAGGGCATCCTGTTTTAAGGTAGGTTTGGGCAGGTTCTTTTGACTGTAGTGTACAGTTTGCCCAAAGAAAAATACCATTTCCTGTTTGTCCACCGAAGTTAAGTCCTATTGGATGGGGTTAATACCTGGATGGGTGACCACCCTTGGAATATCTTACAAGTGCTCTTTATTCCACCTGAAGTTTACTGTAGACTACACTGTGTAGCCTTAACTTATTTTGTTTAGGCATAGACGATACAGACATTTCTGCCCTAAATAATTTGAAAGTGTGCACTGGTACATCTTGTTGGAAAAAAATTGTCTGTTACCAAAACAAACTGTCCATTCCCAAACATTCACTTGTATCCACACATCCTAACAAGTTAAGAACCACTTAGAACTTGATTTTCTTCTCTTTGCAGTATTTGAATTTGAAGCAGCTTTGACTAATTGAAAATTGTTGCATATTTGGCAATATGTACCTCTGGTTGTGATATCCAGACTGTTGATATTTTGTAGGTGGAAAAAAAGAACAATGAATCATCTTTGATGCAGCTTAAAGAACAGGTAAGAAACTCTTAAGGAAAAATGATAAATTGTTAAAGGTCTTGTCTCCACCTGGACAGAGAAATGCAAGTGATAGTTTTATACATTTATTTTGTTCGCGTAGAGCTGGGTGTCTTGGTCAATACCTTCATAAAGTATTTTTCCATGTTACAGTGAAACTAGATTTAACCCTTTTACCCCTGAAGAGGCCCCCATGGAGGAGTAAAATTGTCTGGCATTAGACAGACTAAAATCTGTAAGTGTTGCTCTCAAGGGGGAAAGGGTTAACAAAGTGCCAACAGACTGTGGAAATGAGTTGTTTCATCGAGATTTGACATACATGATTGTATCAATTTAATGAATTTTTAGAACAACAACAGAAATGTTTGTTACATTGAGGTATAATTTTTTTTGGTAGAGGCTACGTTCCTCTGTTTTATACCCAGCTTTGAACAATTTACTAACTGTAACAATAATGTTGCGATTTGTTAAGTTCTGTGGCTACAGTATACACTGCAGGCACAAAGCTGCATTACTTGTAAACTGAACGGTAATGATAGTTAAGGCTTTCTCAGAATACACGCTCCAGTCTACTTATAATTTATAACAGAACTTAAAAAATCTAAACTACTTCAGATGATGGATAAAATGGATAATTGTGTAGATTTCCTTTGTAGTGATAGTGTATAATGTTACAGGATCATTGTTGGTCTATTTTATATTTATTTGTTTTATTGAGGTAGATGTCACAGTTGAGTCTCCAAATTGTGTTAGTTATAATGAGGAGTTTGTTACATGGGTTTCCTTCTATCGAGTTTCTGTTTCATTATTTACTGTAAGCTTGGCTGGGATAAGGGGTATACAGCTGTACTTTGTTCATGGCATCTGACAGGATGCGGCGATGCGCATCCGCATAATTCCCTAAAATCCGCATCCTCTGCATAATTTTAATATATTTTCTGCATAAAACAGAAGAAATGCCTGATATTAGCGATAAAGCAGCTGCGTACCATCCTCACAAACACAAAAGCCAAAGAGATTGACTATTTTGAAACGCTTATTTTCCTGAACATTAAAGAAAACACGCCATTTCATTCGCAAGATGAAAGTTCGTAAGCAGTTTCCACTGGACTCTAGTTAAACCGATTTCATAACATACCCTAGGCTCTAAATTTTTTAAAAAGATACAAGGTATGAAAATTTAGCCGCAAGTTATAGTAGGAAATTAAATTGCATCAGTTGTAACGTACTCTGGTAAAGTAGGGACAATCATTGCGATGAAGTTGTACAAAACAGAGCCTGCAGTACGTATGTGTAAAAAACCGCTGAAAATGGTGAATGATCGAGGGAATGGATCGTGGTTCAACCACATCACAATTTTGCTCCATATCTCCAAATTGAAACAAAATTCATGACAAGAAACAAAATATTTTTTTTTATCGCTTTATTTCTTTTAGCAAAAGTTTCGGCAAAATGCCGATTACCAACCCTTTTATTTTAACGGTGAATGCTGGTCGCAAATTGGCGACTCGGCCAGATATCTTAATCGCAAAGGGAAAAAGCGACTGTATTAGTCGCAAATTCGAGTCCTGATTTACCATAAGCATGTAAATACATTGGACGGGCCTAATTATTAGTTCTATAAATGTTTAAATTTCCGCATAATCCGGTGTAATTTCCGCATAATCATTGCATGTTTACGCATAATATGGCCAAAAATTTCCGCATAATCTTTAATTTTTTCCGCATCCTACCAGAAGCCCTGTTTGTTGTATCAAGGACTTTGTTATATAGAGGTTTGTTAAATTGAAGTTACACTGTACTAGGATTTATTGACAAAATAAATAAATAAATGTATAATTTTTTATTGACATGCTTAAAAACTCTGATAACAATGTAATGTTAATGTTTGTTGGCAGTTTCGCACTTACGATGCACTGAGAAAGGAGCATGATGCACAGATTGTTCAAATTGCAACTGAAGCAGGACTGCGTATTCTCCCTGATCAGTGGTCCTCACTTCTCTACGGAGATCTTGATCATAAGTCGCACATGCAGTCTATTATTGACAAGGTGTGTTACCAATTAGTTTTCATCAGTGGTATTGCCAGCATCGTCATTATCAGTATTCCAGTGGCATTTTTGAAGTAAAAATAAAAAAGGTTTATCAGCTTTCGATGGAATTTAATATAATTATCAGCTTGTCGAGGCATTGTCAGTGTTCTTCTCAATTCAGTTGAAAATACTTCATGTACATGTATGTGTAGTTGCTTGATTCATGAACCTAATGGTTTTTGCAAAAGACCTGCTTATTCATTGGCATTTTTGGGCATTTCAGCTGCAATCTCCTGAATCATTTTCTCAAAGCATCCAGGAGTTGGTGATTGCACTTCAGAGGTCTGGCGACCCTGGTGATTTGTGCCAAATGAAGGAACAGTTTGAATTTCTCTCTCAGATTGATGCGTCACCAGGTTTGTATGCTGTTTTGGTTAGAGTGGAGCCTGAAATGTTAACAATGTCATCAATTTTTGTCATGAATGTTTGCATTTTTTACAGAGGCAACATGTCCTGAGTGGAAAGAACTAGAGAATGCTATGAAAGCAGTGCATTCAGTCGTTCATGGGCTGGTGAAGTTTTCAAAAGTAGGTGCAGTTTCATTTTAATAGACCCTGGTTGACTTACAGTACTGTAAAAACCCGCACCTTTTTTCCAAAAATCAAAGCTAGAAGTCAAGGGTGCAGCTTATCTGCAGGAACATTTGAAAAAAGGTGTCGTGAATTTCAACGCCAATTTCTGTTAACTGACACTTTTATGGAAAAGTATGGCACTACTGGTCATTGTTTTTGTTAGTTTGTTGGCTCTTAAAAGAGCCGTTGTTCATGTAAGAGTAAGCTTTAATATTACAGCGCTTACAGTTGTCGTCCCTAAAAGTGTTACACCATCTTCGTTTAACAGTTTTTTTAAGCCGCGGTGTATGGTCCCTGTTTCTTCGCTGTTTAGCACTTTGATAGCAAATTTGTGGAACAAAATAGTCTTGTGCCAACTACTGATGAACAAAATAATAAAGACCCTGTTACACTGGGCAATGTTTCATGCAGCTTATCGCTTTGTGTAAACTCTGAAAACATCACGGTTCTTCTGGTGTCCGGTATCCATTTGGGTGTCCAATCTAATGCCTGGTTACTAAGCTTCAAATGTTCCGTTTGCGTTCTTGTTGTAAGGCAAAAATCTATGGAAAAACTGTGTTGAATGAATAAACTCCTGCCAACAAATACCAGAAAAAATATCATTCATATGTCAAAGTTGGTAGAAACAATGTTCATTATGTTGAAGTGCTAAAATTGTAAGTAAGACTGAGAAGTATTTTTCATTTCAATGTTAATAGTGAGTTTACTTTTGATGAACAGTGGATGAAGAAGACTTCTCAAGACTCGACTTTGGTTTTCTTTGATTTTTTTCAAAGAACTTTTTTTCCAAAATTTGAGCTGCTAAATTCAGGGTTTGGCTTATCTGCGGGTTTTTACGGTTTTTACGGAATCGAAACTCGAAAGAGACTGTCATCTTACTTTTGCACAGTACTGTAACATTTTTGTCTGGCACCTTTTTGGTGTAAGAACATTTAGGGAGGCAAAATACATGTACATGTGTTCATATAACTGCTTGAAGGCTCTTTTGTTTCATGTGGTTAGAGTACTAGATCTAAGCATTCGCCTGTCAAAGTTGAATCCATTTACCCAAGACTGAAGTTTTTTTTCCCATTGGTGATAAGTATTAAAGGCCATTTCCAAGTGTTGTTGACTTCAGCCTTTTTGTCAATGTAAGCCCAAGTTGAAGAGCGCAGTCTAACTAACAATCTTTTAAAGAGTGACTGAGTGAACTTATGTAGAAAATGACCCATTGCAGATTTTTTCCTTTTGATTATTAAGGAGTTAAATTATGTGAAACCTGAAAGAGAGAACCAACAGTTTTAGTGATCATGAATGGACTAGCTAACTATTTTAACTCTAACCTTAACTTGAGTGGCTAACTTTGAACTATTATTATGCAACAAATGTGCACCCCTTAGGGAGTAAAGACTTAAGAGGTTTAGTAGTTCTGCTTAGAAGGTTACTGTCTTTTTGCTTATCAGGTTTATGGCAAGGGAATGAGGGGCTCAAGTGACCCACCCCAGGTGTGTTTTGTTTTTCAATCTTTTTGCTTACTGTTCAATGAAATACAATTTGATTTCAAGGTGAGTAGTTTGAGTGTACAGAGATAATTTTTCACTTTTAATCTTGAACCTGTGAAATAGGTGCCCATGTATGATTTTAATTGTTTTTTTTTTTTATCATTTATTCTCATAATTCTCATAAAAGTTGGGGAATTACAAACAAATGGAGGAAGAGAAAAAGAGCGCAAGAAAAGGGGCAAAAGATTCTTAATTACGTGGATACTAAGAGAAAAATAAAAATACAAAGAAACGTAACGCAGTATATGTAAGACAAAGAAAAAATATATGACAAGTTAAACAGTTTATTAAATGCACACACAAAATAAAATACATGTATATATAGAGTATGGGCAGATGGAGCCACTACATGTATGTCAATCTAGCATTTACTATTGAGAAAGATAATGTTTGAAGACAAAATTCTTGCACAGTTTTTTTTTTGTGGTTTTGAATGAATAGAAAGTGGAAGATCATTCCAGAAATTTTATATGATTGGTTATCTTCACCTCACGAAACTATGCATCTGTGGACATTTAGTCAAACAGCTGGGAATTGTGCTAGTATGTACAGTAGATTGTGTGGTCAACAGGTTATAAAGAGTGTTATCTAATGTGTTCATGTATTTGTTCTTTTATTCCTTTGTGTAGCCTCACAATGGCAACAAATTTAAAACAAACATGTGTAGGGATCATTCACGAGGTGGATGTCCACGGGGAATTCACTGCACCTTTGCACACTCTGAGGAGGAACTAGAGAGGTAGGCTGTGTAACTACATGTAGTACCTACTAATTGTCTTACTGAAATTCAGCTCTATGCTTTTTGTCATGAAGTAAAACATGTATACACAGGTTTCTTTTAACTTACCTTATTTTGAAAATGAGCTGTTTTGATCTTCAGGTTTAGCAAAAGACGGCAACGGGCACCTCGCCCTACAGCTATTCCCAGAGGACCAGGACCTGTTGCAGGTCCAGATCAATATTCACCTCATGGTTCCATAGAAAACGGCTGTGAAAATAGCCCAACGGCCACGCAGGCTCCTACAAGTGCTGTTAATGGATCAGCGAGGTCTTCGCCACATTATTCTTCAGGTATGATGGTTTAAAAATGTCTTCATAAGACACAGCGATCGGTGAAAATCGTGGCATTCAACGAATCCTACCAAAAATGATACTATTTTGTATCCGATTGAGGCCCCCCTGTGGAAAAAGATGGCAGCTTTAAACTTGAAGGGTTTGCAGCTACACTGAACTTTATACATGTAGGTTAAAAAATTAAGCAATTAAATCCTTGAACAGTCATTTAGATAGATAGACTTACATACTTAAGTGCAGCCCAGTGGTTAGGACACTTGCCTTGAGTTCCGGGGATCCTGGTGCATGTAAGGTACATAAAAGGTAGCGTATTTACTTGTGTATAAGTTGACCTTTTACGACTGAAAAATCAGCCCAAAAAATCGCCCTCGACTTAAACACAAGTCATGCACAAAGACCTGACGGAAAGCACATGGAGTCATCATAGTTTCCAGTACTCCTCAAATTAGTAGTTTGGTTACCAGGTTTTCCAAGATGGCGGTGTTTTCATCGAGCAATCTTTCAAAGCTCTTCAGCGTTCCTTTGGTCTTCTTATCTAATTCTCCTTTTAAACTCAACATCGAGATCAAAGTTAGTTAAATGCAATGCGATTTACTCCCAAGCTCGTATGTGGTTAAAATCGTGATGATCTTGATAAACTTCACAGCGTACGATTACACCTTTGCGTTTTCTTAGCATTCTCAGGAAGAAAAGATTGACATTTTGGGAAATTTCTGTTGGTGTGAATTTTATTTCTTTAACCAGAAATGATGAAAATCTGAATTTTGATCTTGAAAATGGGGGGTCGACTTATACACGAGTAAATACGGGACATGTGCATAACATCTATGTGCACCAAAATCTACAGACAACCATAAGCAAATTAACATTCCTTGACTAAACTTCAGATAGGTAATGTTTATGCGAAGTACTTTATTATACATGCATGCTTTTCCCCGTTCTTTATCGAATTTTTAAACTGAGTGCATGCGCACCAATAAACACGCATAAGTTAATTTATTTTGCTGTTGGTTTCAGGTGAAATGTCACACTTTTCATCTGGTTATGGGGCCCCACCTCAGGTTAGTCGTAGGGACAACCAGGAACAAATCCAGATGATAACACAGAGAATAAAGCAAGTCTCCATACAGTCACAACAGCCCATGTACCAGAATGATGCATACTGTGGATCGCGTTTGCAATACGATCATGTGCCGTTACCGTATGCACCATCTTCAGGAAGTGACAGGGCAACATATTTTCAGGGATACTATTCTCCATCAGCCACACCACATGGCAATTCATATTCTAATGTTGTGTCTCGAGGAAAGGATGGAACAGTTGGTAAGATGAAAGAATAATATAACATGGGCCATGATGAAGATCTACTTGTATACTTAATGTTTCAATGCATATCGTAGATCAAAAAATGGCCCATTTGCTGCTGGAGATCATATGGTACAAAAACTGAGCAAATTGTATACTGGGACATCTAAAACAAAGTACAATGTAACAAGTACATGTAATTTGAGAATTCTTTGTTTTAAATGTCCCAGTGAACAATTTGCTCGCCAGTATGGTGGTTTTTTTTACCATGTGATCAGTAGCTGCAAAAGGCACATTAAGCTATCAAAGAAATTTAAGCAGTGTCTAAAGTTCTCTGAAAAAAAAAAGCAGAGACTATCAAAGGAGTCAACAATGAAGAAAGGAGAGTTCCCTGCTGACTTCAAGTTATTGATAGCACATTGAAGAGCACTAATTGCCTGTATTCCTTATTTGCCTTCTTCATTTACCATATTTACCCATGTATAAGTCAACCTTTTATGGCCTCAAAAGAAGCTCCAAAAATCGCCCTTGACTTATACACGGGTCAAAGATTTTGAGCAAAGTTCCAGCTAAGTAATTTATTCAAAATTGACATATTAATGTTGTCTTGGGCACAACAAACACAGTGGACAAAAGAATGACAAAAGACTTCAAAATGAATGTATATAAGCAATTCCAGTTGAAATGAAAAAGGATTTGTCCAAATCTAAATGTTGAAGATACTCACAAGCACAAATATGAAATAGACACTGGAAATTTTCGTTTTCCAAAGGCGGAAAGCTCTAAAATTAAAGGCATTTCTGTTTCTTCAAATAAACTCGATCGTTCAACAGCTTAGTAACCTGGCACAATACCTCGTGTTTGCGTGCAAGCATCGTCACTCGTGTTGCGTGAAAATGTTGGTTGGTAATGATTGTTTTTTATTCTTTATACAAACCTGGCTGATTTAAATGCTTTTGCAAACTTCGTATTGTTTGGTTTATGAGTTTTGTTTTGTTTATCATGTGACAAATTATAAGTGAAGGAGCAATTAAACCTTGCACATTTTCGCATTGTTCGCAAGTTATTTTCAAAGATTGACTCCTGCTTCGTGATGTTGTGCTTATCCTCTAAAGCTCTTTATCATTGAACAACGAAACAGGTTAGTTTGAGGTTTACATGTTCGATTTTCTGAGAACTTTTTCGAAACTCAAGGACAAAATGCTCGCATATACATGTACAACAACTGCTGAACCACAAAACTATTAAGCGCTAATGAGGCCCTGAGTTTTTTGTGTATCCACACTTCCAGAAATCGAAAAATACAAGATTAGTGTCCCAGTAACATAATGATTTTAACAAAGAAATTAAGAAATTGCTTATTTTGCCTTCAAAAATGGGGGGTCGACTTATACACGGGTAAATACGGTAGCTACTGACAAAAACTGTCAAGAGGGTTTGCACATACAATGTACAAAACATGAATTTTGTACATGTACATCTTGTCTTGGTTTTCTTTGTGTTGTACAGTATGTCTAAACTTGTCCTATCATGAATGTTTCTCTGGCCAGGAATTATGACCCCACCTTGCAACTCACCCTTGACGATTCAGGATGAAGCAATGACCAAAATGAATGGACTCAGTGGGATGAACGGACTGAATGGGATGAATGGATTGAATGGATTGAATGGAATGAATGGGTTAAATGGAATGACAAATGGACACGTGGATCACCATCACTCTATGTACAATGGCAGGGCGATGCGTCCAAGAAGAGATATGGCACCCTTACAATCACAGCCACCAGGAACTAGTGGCTATCCACGTTATGATCAATCATCATTTGGCTATCCATCAGATCCCACTGGTTATTGCAGGTAGACTATATTGCTTTAAACTTCATTTTTGTATTTTGAAATCCAACTTTATCGCTAATGGAAAATACCTGTTAATCATTTATGTTTTTTGCTATATCAGTACAAACTTGGATAAGCTTGACTCCTGTTCTTCTTTTGACTTGCTTCATTCTTATCATAATAGGCTGTATTATTATTGTCTGAAAACATTTTTCACCTGCTCTTTTAATTGTTTTTCCTTTTAGTGCTCAGCCTGATTACTATAGTGTTCCATATGGCAGGGCTGCCGTGTCTTATGAACCTGTCCCACAGACTATCATGGGCTACTCTTTCACAAGACAATACCACGATCCTCGCTTTGGATCAAGAAAGCCATACATTCCAGGCAATGATCCATTTGAAGAACCTGTGAGTATGTTTATACTGCATCAAGTCAGTTAGTTATTTTTTATGATATATTACTTTTTGTTATTGTTCTTCATTTTGTTCACTTTCTTCTAGCTCAGTGATATTGCACCCCAAACCAGAAATCAGGTCTAATTTGACTCCTGTAAGAAGAACTCAGAATTTTTTTGACAGTATTCCTGAGAAAGCTTGTCTTCATTAATTTTCGGGATTTACATGTAACATACACTGTACTTCTTGGTTTTCACCCATGTGACACAGCAGCTATGTCGGATGGCAATACAATTTACAATTATTTCTTTTCACAGAATTTGTATAATAGTAAAGTTTAGTTCCCAGCAGAGAAAGGGGTTATTGTTCCTGCCATCCAACATGGCCAGCATGAGGTCACATCCAACCCAGCAATACCACCTTCTACACCTCACTTGTCAGTTGTGAAATCCTGGTAGCAAACCTTAGGGTCGAGGGGTCTCCAGTAGATCAGTGGTTTGACTTCTGTTGGGAGCTCCCTGAAGTTTTTTCCCCCTGAGTATGCCTGTGTTATAACAGACACATTCATACATAGCTTGATTGTACTTTGGCTTGAATCAAATTTGAATGTACCGGTAGCTTAAAAAGTTGTCATTCAAAGACCCTATGTTTTGACACTCATGTCTAGTGTCTTCATCAAGGCTGACCCAAGAGAAACTGTTTCTATATTTCTTGAAAATCACTGTTACTTACAATAAAACGTAATGTCTTTTCTTCAGGGAAATGAAAACAGTGATACAGCAACTGAATATGAGCCCATCCTTAGTTTTGGAGTTCTTAACAGGAAGGACACGACACTGTCTAGTGCCAGCAGCGGGGTCAGCAGTGGCTCCCCACTCAGCCACTCTCCTGCTGCTAGCCAATCATCAAATTCCAGTTTATCACCGAGGCAACAGTCCCCTGTGGGGTGGCAACATGGGAGCGAGAATGACTTCAGCAACGTGAACCTTAAATTCTTAGAGGACAGTAGTACTCTGCCACCACCCCCGGGTATCAACAATGCTGCACCAATATGGTCACCTCATTGTGGAAACGAGGTACGCTTATTTTCAAAAACACAACTTTGTAAGACCACTTGTATTGAGTTTAATTACGAGCACTACTTTTTGAGTCCTATCATACTTACAAGGATAATTTACACAAAATGTGTCTTCCTGGTTCCTGCTTCTTGCAAGTGTATTTCTTGATTGGCTGTTTAGTCTGTCTTGTGTCTTGTATTGTTTGTCTTGGTTTCGAATGGACCATCATTTCATAAAGCCTGGATGACTTCTTCCAGCGGAGAAGTCAGTATTGATAGTTACAGTGTAGGAATGTCGCATTTACCCAAAACTTTGTCAAGATGAGTCTACTGGGAAGATATGTTGAAGCTTGGTAGTGTATGATACTTACACTACGATACTAGCACTACTTACAATTCGATACCTACGCTATTCCATTACAATACACAATACAATACCGGTACTTACACTACTTACGGAACGATACCAACAATACTTACAGCACAAATACCCATACACAAGCACACACGCACTCTTCCAATCCCTAATTATTACTTACGTGTACAAAAATTTCGTTTTATCAACGGAGAGCAAATCCAAATTTTTGTATACTACTTCCCCACCGACGCAGCACCACAGTTTCTTTAGAAACTACCCCCTTCATTCATTTCTTACTCACGTGGTCAAGTCTTTTCTTTATTGGACTGGTTACATACACGGACCAAACAGACCTCATTTTTTTATTGCAGAGTATTTTTATTGCAGGATTATCGAAACACGCGGGAGTATAAAATCGATGGTTGCTTGGTAGTGTTTTGGCCGCTAGTGAAAAACTACTAGTCCCCATGCCAGTCGCAACCCATTCGCGGTCAAAACAATCGTACTCACGAGTGTTTCAATAATTCTGCGATAAAATATCCCGCCAGCTACCTCGTCTATGAGATATCCCGTAGATGAAGTTATCCAAACTGTCAGCCACTGAGACCATCGCTGTATTCGGTAGATATAATAGTTGCGTGCGATCCCTGAGCATTTAAACGGCGAGCCATTGCGGATCTCATACAGAAAACTGCTTTTCGGACGTCAGTTACACTCTCATGAAAACTTTAACGAGGCTTTTTTGTATGTCGTATCGAGTTGTCATCAGTTACCCTGTACCTGCGATTGGATATGTTACCACTGTATGTGAATCTTAAATAATGCAAACGAGTAATAATTTGTGTCTTGTCTCTCCATTTTTTAGAGGGGCAAGCTTTGGACCCGCTATAGTGTAGACTACGACGAGTGGTCGAGGTATGAACAAAATGACCTTGTACGTGTTGTTTGTCTTTTTATTCAGAACTTGGACATTGTGCAGGAAATGAAATCATATTATTTAATCTATTGTTGGGTTATAAGGAAATATAGTACTATCCGACAAGGCAAAGTGCGTCTGGCGCCAAATGTCGTTCCGGGGTAGTAATGATCTTTTATTATATGGCTAGTGATTCTGGCCGATATAACGCGCACTCTGATTGGCTAAGAGCAGCGTAGCGCTAGGAATAATTCTCCCGTAATGCCCACGGGCCGATTATGGATTATGCAAATTAGTTTTGTCTTCTTTAGAATCGTTCTGTTGGCCATATGATAAACAAATGAATAACCTCGACCGTTTGGTCGTTACAGCGAAATCCCAAACTTCGGCCAAGCTTATTGACCTTGCTGTCGCTCGGTCAATGCGGCAAGGCCTCAGTTTGAGATTTTGCTGTAACGACCTCACTCTCGATTATTATGTTGTTAGTTTCATTGCCAAAGGACTTAAGAGGGTTTTTCGTTTGTTAGGAAAGAGGAGCAGATAAAAAACGATGAGCAGTTTGCGCGAGCTCTTCAGGAGAAACTCCAACATGACAGCAAATCGGCGGAAATAATCGGCAGTGAATTGTTAGGATCGCGGGACAATAAAGACCAAGGCATTGATCAGGGGAGGAGAGGGCAGGTCAGTTTCGTTCCAAAACTCAGGCGATTTACAATCATCATAAAGTAATGTCCCTGCTTCTTTTGTCGGTTTTGATGGTTAATCACCATCTCAACGTTTTCTATTATTACTTTGTTTTCAGAACATTCCAGATTGCGGCATAGGAATGGACAGCTTGGAGACTGAAGCAGAAATCAAGAAACGAAAGAAGGAAGAACACAGGCGTCTACTTCAGGAACGTAGAAATCTGCTTCAGCAACAGGAAAGAGAAAAACAGGAGCGAGATGATCGTATACTTGCCGAGGAACTAGCCTTAAATGATGCTCAACAAGCAGGGCTCTTCCCTGATCCTAGGTGCATTGTGAAACCCTATTCCAGTGTGATTTCCCGCGGGGCCCCCATGGGGATCGGTTTCGGCAGCCAGGGAAGCAGTGATGTTTCAGGGGAGTTAGATACGTTTAGCGGTTTTGGCAGCTTTCGTGGATCATGTGCATCTTCATTGGCTAATAATGACGAAGGCATAGATTCATCACAGATGACGTCAGGTTGCAGTGGAGACATACGTGTGCAAGAGTAAAGTGATGTCATTACAGTTTGTTAATCATTGATTTGTGTGAAGTATTATTTGTGTAAGTGCGCGTGTCTTAGAGACGTATATGAATGAAACCAATTGTTTGATTGCAACTTTCTTGTAAAAGTCGTGTTTAGAATTAGTTTAGGCCCCAGTCGAACTGGTTTTATTTTTCCTTTCCTGTTCATGGACATCGTTAACGGCACTTGTATAGCGCCCGTTTGTGGTTCTGGGTTTCAATTGAAGTATTAGCTCTTTATTTTAGGAAAATTAAAGCAAAAGTCGTGTAATTTCAGAAGAGTGGCCAACATAAACAGAAAAAAAAAATAGGGGTTTGGATTATACATAGAAATACAGCAATCAAACTAAGTGATATACACCGAGCGTTTAGTGTATTACTTCTTCACGGAGGTCAAAGCCTGTGGATTGCTACGCATAGCGTGACCTATTTTGGGAACAAAAATATCAACGTGGTTTTGTGATATTCAACCATTTTTTGGAAATCTGAATCTTAAACATGTTTCAGGTTAGATCGGTGACTTTTCTTTAAAAACATTTTTTAAAATAGAGAGGGAAATGTGGCGGACGCCAAGTGTCAGTGTCGGGGATGTGGATAGCGAAAGTTGTTTAGGTGTCTAGGCCCTAGTTTCTGACGAAATTTTTTCAAAAGATGAACTTTTCGTCGTTTTCATCTTTGAGTAACATATCGTGTTCTCGCGCTCCAGCCACGTTTGTTACGCAAGCTTCAGAAGCCTTGCGTGACATAGTAGAATGATTGCGCAATAGGGAACAATGATGATATTCAATTTTGCTTGTGAAATATTTATAACTCTTCAACGGACCGAAGTAAATCAGTTATTCTTTCAAGAATCATTAGCAAACTCATAATTTAAGTGGTGTCCATAGATGTTGTATAATGGTGAAAAAAATTGTAGTGATTTCACATGTTGACAATTTGTCGTGTCGTACTATTAAAATAATGGATACGTTTCGTCTTTGGACAAAACAAGTTTTATCTTAAGCCAAGGCGGCGATGTTTGTAATATAAAATTGTGAAGTTAAATTTTTTGGCTAGGTCAGCGATAAAGTCAAACAATTGTTTTGGTTTCTTTGGTAAAGAATGGTGATTTAATCAGTCATATTATGTGGGCCGACTTCGTTTGAACATTTGTAAAAGTATTTGTTTCTGTGTTGTGTTGTAGTTTTTAGTTCGTGATGTGATTTCCTCATAGTATCGAAACTTTTGTTACTTGGTGAAGCGTCGATGGTTTATATTTATAATAAGGGTTTTTATTTGTTAAATATTATTTTCAGCTTTATCAATTACAGCGACTTCAGTGATGATTTGTTCCACTTTCTGTCGAAATGGCCAATTTATAGCCCAAGGGGATCTCTGTTTAGGCGACTCCAGCTACTGCAGAGCGTGTTTATAGTTCATCCTCAAGTGTTTGAAGTTTGTTTTACACATATTTAACAAACAGGTCTAATGGCTGGCGTATATGAATTTTCTCGCTCTGATTCGGGAGTGAGTGATTGGTTAATTTCTAAGAGGCGATTTATAGGCAAAAAGCCGATTCAATATTGCTAAAAGGAATTATGTACAATATTGCAATTTTACAGTTTTAAGTGGATCAATAAAAATGTTAGCGGCAAATGGCTTGTCTGATGTCGTTTATTTGCGACATGGCTTAAGTGTATTTTTGCAACTCGTCATAGCGTTACAGGTGTGTGGCTTTTACTTGTTCGTTGGGGAAGGAGGGATATCAAACGGAGACTCAAGGAGCGACTAAAAGTCGTGAGGCTGTAAAGCTTTGGGATTGTTGCGTGATTACAATTGTTTGGTTATAGCGTGGTAGTTAATGAAAGCAGCTAGAAATAGCACAGTGGGAAAAGGTTAGCTCACATTTAGTCCTATTAGTACATTTTATTGTACAAGTATTTGTATTCTGTTACTCCGAGTAAATGAGGCTAATAAAGTTGGCGAGTGTAAAATGGACTGTTGTTGAGATGTGCTGTGCCGTGCTTTTAAAAGTCCAGTTTCCTTAGTCTCCTCTGTGTGTCCCATCTAAGAAGCCTTGATAGACATTGCAAGGACCGCGACTACGTGAAGGCCACAAAACAATAGAGTTAACGGACAAAAGCAAAAGATTTGCTCACCCCTCACCTGCGTTTAACATTTTGGTACACTTCTTTGCCGTTTTCGCCTTGACAGCGATGTCAAATGACCAAATTCAAGGTTATGTGATGGACGCGATGACTTGGGAATAAATTGTCGTTTCCTCTCCAAGCATTCACTCATTTCATATCATTTCTATTCCTGGATGTTGATACACATTTCCCTTGCCTAAAGGCTGCGAGTAATCGACAAGGCGTGCCCTCATTGGTTACTTCGAGGTCACATGACATCTAACACTAAGAATCTCCCGCCAAAATCTCTGATCGGTCAACATTAGGGAGTTTTGGCAAAGACGACGGCTACGGCAACGCAACAAAGCAAGATTATTATTGGTTGAAAAAGGAAAAATGCTCGTGCTGCACGTGCGACACGAATTTCCGTGCATTTTTAGCCGTACACCACAAAACAACAACGTGAAATCACCAAATTTTAGGTTTTGACGGCAACGTAAGCATATAACAAGGAAAAAGTCTTTTTCAGTTTTGACTTCAAAACCGTTCGTACCCATCCATTTACAGGATAGTTCGCCTGTATTGTACAATGTGAACAAGACGGATTAATCGTGAAATACTTGCGACAGCGCTAAGTTATATTTTGGACTAACGTTTTAGTTGCTGTAGCCGTCGTCTTTGCTTAAACTCCCCATTGCAAAATCTGTGCCGCCAGAGGGTAACAGTGGGGAGCTTACGAAACGAGGACGGCGACGGCAACGAGAACTTCATTTTAAAATACGAGATCGCGTTATTCATATCACTGCGAAACTATTTCATGTCGTTTCGCGTTAAAAATGTGTAGTAACTATCGAGGAATTAAACTGGTATGAGTGAGTTGGAAGCGTAGAGAGAGAACTGAAAATTCATCGTCATGTGCTAACGTCCTCCACAGAACCTTGAATTTGGTCATTTCACGTCGTCATTTAGGAGACGACGGCAAAGAAATGTACCAAAATGTAAAACGCACGTGCAGAGCGTGCAGAGCCATTGTTTTTGCTCACTAAAGCTATTGTTTTGTAGCGTCGTCGTTGCCGTCGGCGTCGTCGTTTCGTAAGCTCCCTAGTGTACCGTTACCTGCGAATTATGACCGACGACCGCCGTTGCTGTCGCCGGGCCCTCCCACTCTCGGCGGTGAAAAGCCCTGGGAATGAAGTTGAAAGTGTACGCACGGGCATTGCTAAAGGTAGCATACAGACAAACATAAATACATGGTTCATGGTTCATTTATTTCACACTATTTACATAACCTTAACATACAAAGAAAAGTATAGTCACAACACATGGTTACAAGATAAAATAATTACAGTACAGGTTATAAAATGTGTGTGGTGGTCAAAGTAGCGAAGGCTTTCTAGTTGACCACCACATGAAAACTTTATTTCATTTCGAATTTCAGAGTAGTTGCAATAGATAATATCTCCGAGACATATCATTTGCAGCTAAAATAAATAACAAATACGGATACTTAGTTATTATATGTAATATTTTACAGATGCAAAAAGAGGAAGAAAAGCGGCCATATAAAACTGCGGCTCTGGATTCTCGTTTTAAAATCTGTAAACTCAGTGGTATGGATAACATCAGGTGGAGCATTCATTCCACTGCTTTGCGGATACGTATAAACGTAAGGAAAAGAATTAAGCCCATAACTGGTTCTTTTGGGTTTATTAAGGGACAGAATACAATCAGTTCCGCGAAGATCATAAGAAAAAAACCAGAGTGAAAAACATATTATTCATAGAAGCAGGAAAATTATCAAAAAACAGACTTTTATACAGTAACATGAGGAAATTTTGAATGCACTTATTGCATAGAGATGTCTTTAGTGAGAAGACCATCCGGCGTAATAGGACAGGTAATCTGTTATCTACAATCTGTAGATAACGTTCTCGTGGCCATTTTCGTCGTTGCTTTAAGCTCTCTACTTTCTCTCTACTTAGTACTAGTCGGTACGAACCGGTCAGTGTGCATTTATGTTCCCTGTAGGTCAAGGGAATAATACACATCTTCGTTTTCAAGAACTTGGAAAGTTCCTTTTTGCCTTATGGCTGTTTCAAGTTTAGTTGCCTAGCATTGCTACGCTAATCAACAGGAATGACCAAAATCTTCCCAAATCGAATGAGGAAGTTTTTTTTCAAACCTTTATAAAAGAGTTCGAAACTTTTAGGAAACGTTTGTAGAAAAGTTTGACGCTTTTAATTGCTCAAAATCTAAGACTAGCTGTTACAAATATATAAAGAATATTGCCAGCGTGCTGGAATGTTAGGAGAGGTTCATGGAGCCTTAGGGAAATTACATACAGTCAGGCTAACTTGTGCTTTTGCTACGGTCATAAACACAACAGGCTGTCGTTTTCTAATTAGTCAGCCAAGAATAACATACTATCTCTGAAAATTTGAAATCGAAATGTTACAAAGAATATATGGCAGCATTAGCGCTTTAGGTAGTCTCCCTCGCAGCCGCTTTTTGGATGTCACGCAACGTTCCGCCAAAAGGGAACGTTGCGTGACATCCAAAAAACGGTTGCAAGGGAGACTACGCTTTAGGCACCTGCGAATTCATTAGGCTTTGATGGCTCATAACTGGCTCGTTATCAAAGCTAAAAGGCTTAAAACTGGAGACTTAACTAAGTTTAACACTGAGGTCCTTTTACCTTTTGAAGTGAATTTGTAAATAGCATGAGAATTTCTGTGAGCAAACTCGCACATTAATGATACAAAATGTAAAAAATGACGTCAGCAAAGATTTCAAAGATGCTGACGTCAACACAGGAAAAAAATAACAGATTCCCATTTTTGGCTATTTTAGGGTATTTAAAGAATACCAACAAAAATCCCAAATTTGGAAGAGTGAGACAAGTCCTAGTCAGGGAACTTGGTTGGGAATTCCCTGGTTGGGACTTGTCTCACTTTGCCAAATTTGGGATTTTTATTGGTATTCTTTAAATACCCTAAAATACCCCAAAATGGGAATCTGTTATTTTTTCCTGTGCAGGTTGCGTCATTACCCTTTTCTACTTTCGGCAGTTGAAAAACTTTCTCAGTTCTTTCTTGATATCTCTCTTGACGAACCCATAGACCAAAGGATTTAAACCTGAGTGAGTTAACAACAGCAACCACGACAAATTCATTGTGGTCAAGTCAAGGTGGGCTATTGTCTCTGTCGAAAACGATTCTTTGAGATGGAGGTAGGCGGCAAGCACCCAACATGCCACAAACCAGGTAATTACTATACCAAGAGCCGTAATGGAACGGTCGTGGTTCGGCTGACGCTGTTTTGGCTTTTGCGACAACGTTATGCTGCAGTCTGTGGAGCGTTCTACGTCAGAGTCAATCTCTCTCACGCTAGGCTTTTTGCCACACTGTACGTTCGGGGCGCCACGCGCGGAGCGAGGGCTCAGGTTGACCGTCACACTCAATTCTGTTTCCCTCAGTGTGCATTGTCCATGGTCACTTAACATTGCATCTGAATAGTTGAAATCCACTTGCTCTTGCTGTCGTTTCTCGTGTTGTTTGTGCCTCTGGATAATACAGGCAATGTGTAAAAACGCCAGTGGTAATGCAAGACAAGGAAGCGCTATAAACAACACTGCTTCAACGACTGTAAAAACTTCCATAGCTGTACCTTGTTGTTCGGGTTCTTGTAACAAGTAAGTGAAATGAAGGAGAGCAACCACAAAGGGAACTGCCCAACATACCATGATAGGGATTAGGTACTGCTTGACCTTAACCGCAACAGGATAGGACAAGGGACGGATCACTGATTTGTAACGGTCCCAGGTCACTAAGCAGAGGCACAGCATTGACGTATAAACGAAAAACTCGTACATGGCCAGCTGTATGTGCCGGTCACACTTCTTCCAGTAAGTGCATACAAGTTCGGGGGGCGTGACAAACAATCCTACGCACAGGTCTGCCAGATTTAAGGACATTATAAATCGGTTGGACAGGATACGACGTAACCTTCGTCTGGTGATGAAGAGTAATATCAATGGTAAATTTCCAGCG
>NC_090884.1:61722870-61727870 GCF_036669925.1 Montipora capricornis
CACACTTTAAAATCACAATGTAATCTTTACTTCGTCAAAAACAGAATCACAGTTCCACCATGATCGTCACGTAGTCACGCAACGTTCTCATTTGCTTGTTTGTTCGTGTTGTTGTCTGACTTTATGCACCAGTCAAAGTAAATTCCCGCCCACCCCAACCCGGGCCATAGCGGGAACTTAAACTTATTTTCACTCGACTTTGATTCCCCAGCAGGCGGGGAGAGCGCAAAAATTCACGATCTTCACCTACGAGATCGGGGAGTAAGCGGGGACTTGACTGTAGCCCCCCCCCCCCCCCCAACTTTTAGACGACTCAGATCTTTAGGGGAACACGAAAAACAACTAATAAAGAAATGTTCTCACGCGTTGCTAAATTTTACAAAATCGACGGCAAAATTCTGGAAGCAGAGCAGAAGATGTCCGCGAGTTTTCACCGTGTGCACACTCGAAAATAACAGGACAGGAGAATAACGACAAAAATTGAAACAAAAAAATTTGGAAGACCGAGAGCGAGGACATAGAAATACCTTTTTTTGTATTCTCGCAATTTTAGTCCCAACAGTGAAACTTAGACGCGAAGCTTTTTATGCAAAGGTTTGATAGTGTTTCCATTTTTTTTGATGACGTGAAATGAAAAATTATGAAAACTCTGCGAGGTGCGATGAATGAAAAATGCTGCTGAGTCTGGTCAGCTGTCAAGTGCGTCGTTCATGTCTGTTCCTCAGAGAAACAAAAGCTTTCAACAACAGTCATCAATATCCCGCATTGATTACCGACAGATCATGAATCATTTAAACTTTCTTCGACTATTTATTTTTGTTTCTCAGAAACATTATTTTGCACCCGTCTTAAAGCGCCCATATTTAAATCATTTGTCGTCTACTCATGTTATTTCAGATATATCCAACCAATTGCTGCAGTTGTTTTAAAATTTTGCCATCGAAAATTAGTGAAATATCCGCTACGCGACTTTTTTAAAATTTGAATCGATGATAAATTTTAATTATGAGGAACACACATCTTTCATTTACGAGCGAGGGTTATAATTACACGACCATTTTTCATAATACCGCTTATTTTCAGGAAGCTGTTTCCTTTTCAGTTATCAAAGACACAAATGTAAAAAGTTATTATAGAAAAGTTTTAACCAGAAATTTCAAGGAAGCGATAAATCGAAGTTTTAACTTTCATCGAATTCGAAAGGCAATTAAATCTGTCCAAGAGCATTATATTTCAATAGAAACTGGCGTGAAAATGAGCATTAGTGCGCTTCGACCGGATGTAACGATCTTACCTTCAATTTCTGGACGACAGAAAAATCCTCCGTTTTCTCTCTCGTATCACAAAAAAAAAGCTTTTCAACAACGAAGCACAGACCCAAGATAAATAAAATTGGTTAATGATTCAATCACGTGACACTGATGTTTATTTATGACATCTCTGTTAGGCGCAGCCTGAGTCGGCTGTGTTCGCAGGCTACCGTCCCGCCCATTCCCCTCCCTCCCCAGCCTGAGTCCTCTTTCTTTTGGTCAACACCAAAAACACGGACTCTGGCCACAGCCAAAGCAGCATACAATACAATACAATGCAATTGTTGGTTTTCACTCACAAAAGAAAACTTTTGCATAATAGAGTTAAATTCACTGAGGATTTGGTGGGGGCTCCAACATCGCCGCCGTTTCTTTGCTTAGGGGCTCCAACATGGCGGCTTTGGCGTCATGTGAAAACCGAGACTACAACACAGATAAGCTAAGAAATTGCAAACTTGATATGGAAGAGGGTAAAATTATGTGACAAATTGTGCTATGAAGATAAAAATTCACGTAAGAGTTTACCTCGTAATGTTCTTTTAAAAGTATTAAGGGATTCACTTAGCTTAAGATTACTTTCTAGACTATTCCATAATGACACTGTTCGATGAAAAAAGGTCCTTTGTCCTGGAGTGGTCTTAAAAAGAGGAATATTTAACAGTGGCGAATTTCGCGTCTCGTGGCCACTTATCTCCGCTCGCGTGAAAAAAAGTGAGGAAACGTAAACGGGAACTTGTCCATTCATGCATTTGAAAGCAAGCACAGCGTCACGATAGTACAGTTGCGATTTAACTGGCAGTCACCGTAACTCTTTAAGACTGGGGTCACGTGACCGAGCTTTCTGGTATTACTGATTATTCGGGCAGCGAAATTCTGCACTGTTTGGAGCTTGAGAAGGTGAGTAGTCACTGCGTTTGACCAGACCAACGAACAATCAAACAATTTGCTGAAAACTAAGGCGTTGATTATTATTATTAGAGTGTTTTTATCAAACATACGCTTAGCACTAGTTAGTGTTTCAGGCATTTCGAAACTGCTTTCAAAAGGCTTCTGCATGGCCTTGACCAAATCCCACTCTGCTCACTTAAGATACCTAGTAACATTATCTCCCTAGTCCTCCAAGTAATTTACCGGTCTTCTCTTGATACCGGCGAATGGCCTCTTAACTGGAAGCATGTCTTAGTATCACCAGTCTTCAAGAAGGATCTCGTTCAAATCCCTCAAAGAACCGACCATGCAATCGCATCGACTCGTGTTCGCTGTAAAACTCTTGAGCACATTTTAAATTATCATCTGAAAAAGTAGAGATGGCGCAGTGGTGAGAGCACTCTCCTCCCACCAACTTGGCCCGGGTTCGATTCCCAGACTGGCGTCATATGTGGGTTGAGATTATTGGTCATCTACTCTGCACCGAAAGGTTTTCCCCTCTCCTCAAAAACTAACTCGCACACTATTCGAGAAGAGTAGGGGATGAAGTCCCCGGTGTTGTGGCTGTCCTGTTCTCTCCAGCAGAAGTGACCGGCTTGGCGGTGATGGCTCTAAAAAGACTTATGGTGTATGAGGCCACCAAACCAGAAACAGCCATGCACAAATCAAAATGGGACTTTGTGGAGTGCTGGAATATGTAGAGGTAGATTCCCTGATCAAAGCATCTACGACTGAATTTTACAAAAACAAAATCATAAGTGCTGATTAAAAAATAATTGATGTGTTATAAAAATACAAGAAGGATCTGTGTAATGCTGTGAAGGACCAAACTTCGAAGCAATCTGTTGTTCAAGCCCCGTCACGTTTTTGCAATGGATGAGACGGAGCGTACTAAGATCTTACCAAGCATCTAGTTTCCTTAGCACCAAAACCTGTTTTAATACAATCTTTTCAAACCGTAGCCATGTGCAGTCATTGAGTCTCTAGGGCATTAATCGTACAGTTTAGGCAATTAGGGCGTGTTTTTTCCAACAGCTGACATCTGATAGACACACTGTAAATCAATTCTATGACTGTAAGCCACGTTTTACCCGAATTCAGGGCACATTGACTTTACGACTGTGAATCATCATGTCGGATGAGGAATCAGTTGGGGTAAGTAAGTTAGCAAGCCTTTTGCTCAGTTGCCTTTACAAAATGTTTTTTTTTTCGTTGACCTTAGAATACAGATGGAAGGTTTATATATCAGGGTGGAAAAACGTACTTTGGCTCTGGTGAAATTTCTGGGGACTTCACCCTAAAAGTGTTAGGTGAGATAAAACCACGTTCTCATCAAGTGAAGGATGCAGTGCAGTGGGTGTGTGTTTGCTCTTCAGTCACTCGTGGAGTTTTGGAATCAAGGTAGGAAATTCTCCTTAAATATTAAGAAACCGTTGTAATATTAATTTGGCAATGGTTTAGCTCTAGGCCACTGCATGCTGAATGAGACTGGAGCCACGTGGTACTGAATCGCCAGTCAGCTTGTTGCTATTTAGAGAGCTTTTAAAAAAAAAGTTTCTAAGTATTAAGTGTATTGTACATCTCATTTGAATTAAAACTTTCTCTTTTTTTTGGAAAATCGATCTGCCAAAATGTTGATAAACAAACTTTAAAAGTTTAAAAGAAGTGCTTCCTGATTTTCTTCAGAGGATAGAAGACCACAACTGGGATCACGTTTTTCTGTGCAAATAAAATATTTGAGAATTTTTTTTGTTCTTTCTACAATGCTATTTTATGCGACATTTTGCAATAGCAATTTAGTGGTCGTCTAGTGGTGTTCAAGAAGATGGGATATTTCAATGTCTTGGCATCTTGGACATTTTTTTCGGAGTGTTTTGTCGTTTTTATCGAAATAGACCATTATCATTCATTGACGTCCCTTTAGCCTTCTGTGTTGTTTGTCATTCATAAGCAACTATGCGTGACACAAACAGAATAACATATCTTCAAATCCCGTCTGAGTTTTAGCAAGAGAGTATGAAAGTAAGAGATGGTAATGCCTCATATTGGCCCTATTCCCATCGTAATCCCTCTTAAGTTATTTTTAGATCTCCTGCGAGATCCGGTATTCCCACGAAAGTTAACTGATAGCCAATCATATGTCCCCATTTGTACCAATGTTGACAGCTGAGCGAATTCCCACGCAATGATTTGCATCAATCGTGAAAATGGGAACATATGATTGGCTATCAGTTAATCCTCGTGGGAATACCGGATCTCGCAGGAGATTTAAAAATAACTTACGAGAGATTACGATGGGAATAGGGCCAATATGAGGGATTACCTCTCTTACCTTCATACTCTCTTGGTTTTAGAAAGGACAACGGCTAAGTCAACAACGTCACTTCAAAATATAATTTAGCTCTATCGTATAAATATTTCGCGATTATCACCTTGAACAATAGGGACGAACTATCATATAACTGGATTTATTATATAGATACTGATGAAATACCAGGATTTCTCCGTTTACCAAAAAATCATATCTTCACCGCGCGCAGTGAACGAACACGATTAGCCAATAAAACGCGAACTTCCTCTTCATTGTAAGGTTCTTTTGTGCTTTAATATAATTCTTCTCTACTACATTAACATTTTTATTGCAAATTTTACATTATCATGATTTGCTTTTCATAACTTTCATATCTTGTTTCATGTTACACAACATGCGTGTTTTTAGCGGTTGGTGACCACTTTTTCATCATCATGATTTCGAAAATGAGT
>NC_090884.1:61730370-61740370 GCF_036669925.1 Montipora capricornis
CTCACCTGCAAGAGTGGTCTATCCAGACAACCGGTATAAACAAATTTTCAGTTGTTATTTATTTTTAATTCTGTGTTTTTTAGGGTGGTCCGTAGAGGGGGTCCGTAGAGATAGTCCGTGGACCGGTCCGTAAGGCAGTCCATGGACCCGGTCCGTGGGGGGGTCCATGGACCGGGGATCAGTGTTTTCGGGTCACCCCCTGGAACGAGTCATGGAGGGCAGACGTGTTTTCGCTTGCTCCGCCATAACAGCGCTATTGCTCGCATCTGCTTTAGTTTTCCACTCTGAAAATGGACCAAAGTCCCCAACGACGGCCATCTCATATCATGGCTCAACTTTACATGGCTTAATGAACTCCGTTAACAGCACCGGCTCCACCAATGCTGCCGTGCAGGCTCTCGGTTGAGCCGCCGTTTGGCCGGTAGCGGTGCACATGGAAAGCGCTTTCTATCCTCTCGACTTTCATACTACGCCAATGCCGATTCCAACTTTCAATTAACAAAGTTTGCTTCTTCTGGCGATGTCTCACCAAACCCTGGCCCTACGGGCGAAGGTAATAATCCTGCGAAGTGTCCAGGTTGCAACCGAACCTGCGAAGTTTTTGTGATGGTTATTAGTTCTACTTTACATATGAATGAAAACCAATTTTCATAAGAAAAACTTCGCACTTCGACTCGCTTTGAAGAGGAGGTAGACATGAACTCGGAAATGGCCTATTAGGTGGTATCTTAGGTCCTGCAGTCTTAAAGTGGAATCTTCAATGTAGGGATGTGAAAACTGCGATACGTTTTGGATCCACATTCGAAGTCGTCCCAGATGACTAAAAACCCGCCCGGACGACTATAAGAACTCCAAAGGTCGTCCGTTGGACAAGTGATGTTTTAATAAATATCTTTTTATGAATGCCATCAAATGTTATAATATAGAATGTACTTTCGTTCTGATCGCTTTTCATTCAATGGAAACTTCAAGAAAAAAAGGAATGAACATGCGAGATCTCAAGTTTGGGCGCCATCTTTGACCACGCGGTATTTTCCTTCAAACGATTGCAGGCTCAATTTTCATGTATCAAGCCGCTGGCATGGTTGTTAGCAAGTCGTTTAACAAAGAGCAAAGAGTGACTTGTGGTCTCGGCTGGGAATGTGACGTTAGTTACAAGGTGTGTCGCCACCTCTGGCAAAAAGGAAAACAAGTGGAGCAGAACATGCTGCTTACGAAAAGGAAAACACAAAATCTTGATAGCACGAGCGTCGAAACTGTGGGTCTTCGAATCTAGTTAACTTTGTAAGCTACATTCAAGTACGGCAGAAATGGACCACTGTAAATAGGGTTCCCACGGTGCAAATAACAAAATACTCCAGAGTCAAAATTATTGACGAGTGTGTAAAATAAAACACGATTGCTCAAGTTACAAGTAATTTTATCGATATTTGCTATACTTCCGCATTTTTGCCCGGGCAATCCAAAATTTGTCCGGGCAAGTATATCAGAAGACGTACTTGCCCGGCGGACGACTTTGATAAAAATGAATATGGTTCCCTGGACCGTCTTTAAAATCAACAAAAATACTTATCGTATGCAAATTTAGGGTGTTCACCACCATTGACCACTTTCATAAATGGTGACCGCTTCATTTTTGTTTTCGATTCATGCTACTTACATCTGCTACTGGGCGCACCCATACCGGTTTCCATCGTTTCACGGAAATCAGTCAGAAAAACACGGGAAGGGGAACTTTGGAGAGTTAAAATCCAAAACATTCCCGGGGAACATGCCCCGGACCCCACTAGAAACTTTTTCGTTGTTTTGAAGCCGGTCATTATTTATCCTAGATCGGCCCCTGTCCTGGCCCCTCTTTAGTTCATCTATTGTAGCAAGGCTAGAAAGCTTTATTAGTATTAAAAGAAAAGGGTATTTAACAATTATCCTGCGAAATCGCGCGGAATATCGCCTGATCTTTAGCTGACGAAGCCGTAGGCCAAGTTGGCTAAAATCAAGCGACATTCCGCAAGATTGAGCAGGATAATTGTTTTATTATTCAACGCATTGATGACAAAGCACAATTTTCTACGTTTGTTAGAAAAAAATCTGGAAAAACGACCATTTTCCACCGCGACACACGAAATTACGTATATCGTAGGATATCTGTTGAGTACGCACGACGAATATTGAGCGCGCTATGACCATATTTGGACATTGTCACAATGTGTTGAATAATAAAAAGAAATATTTGCAGGCCGTAGATTTGCAATTTCCAGAATTCCTTTTCAGTTGACGAGTTTATCTGTTTGTGCATGAAAAAACTGAGGATATAAAATGACTTTCTTCTCTGGATATCAAACTGCCAATCACCGAACCTTCAGATAAAGAGCAAGGAATTTCTTGATGTTTTATAATTTGTTGCTAAGAAAGATAGGACACCTGGTTTAAATAAATTGTGAGCAAAAATAGAAATCTCTCTCTTTTTCACCATGGTGACATAAATAACATGAATAAAGTAATGACAAAGTGTGTTGGGATCAATGAATGTGTCTCTTGTATTCATGTCACCGTGGTTCCACCAACGGGAAAGCTCCTCTAACTCCTCCACCATAAGCCACTCACATTACCCCAAATTCAACAAAAAGTTAAACGCAAAAAAGTCCACTGCACGCAACCTTCCTTAGGGTGCGTTCGATTGATTCTATTCCGGAATAAGAATAATTGGAGTGATGATTTAAAACGGTATGTCTGGCACTTTTGAAACACCAAGGGAAAATAAAGATATGTTTAAAATAGTACGTTCGCCGGTTTTTTACAATTTTAATGTGAATCTCCGTAAAACGAAGGACTTCTAACTTCTATTCCATGTATTCCTATTCCAGAATACGGTCAATCGAAAGCACCCTTAGAGTGGAGTTTCCCTCTATCTCACCCGATGTGAAGGAATCCAGAATCTAGGATCCAGCAAATGTGAGGCTTTGAAACCCGGATCCATTATATGAAATCCAGAATTCATTATATGAAATCCAGAACCCACAGATTTCGATGGAATCCAGGAGCTATTTCTGTGGAATTCCGTGAATCCGGAATCCACGAATCAGGATCCAGGATCCAGGATCCAGGATCCACTCTTTGAAATCCAGAATCCTCGGTCTGGGATCAGGAATCGGAGGGTCACCTGGATTCCTTTACATAGAGCGATTCTATCAGCTTGTTCAATAAAACCCAGTTTTCGTTCTACACCAGAGTGAACAACTCTGGGATCTTAAAACGTTATTAACTTTATGAGATCAAGTAAGAGTTTGCAACACATTGATTGTTTGATTATTCAAGCCACCTCCAGGAGTTTACATGGTGTTTGAAATTTACTAATAAAGAAAAAGGTTAATTGTTAAACTCTTTGTGTCAGTTCTTCAAAAGTTTCAATAATAATTAATAGTTTGCATTTGGTGGCCCTGCTTTGCCTATACCTGCTCTGAGCAAAAAATAATATTTTAAATGGCTTGAGCCCAAGAATCAACTACCTAAGTGAAATACAAATACAGTTGTACCTCTCGTTGGGAATACCTCTCCTCAGTGAACACTTTTCCAAAATACCAAGTTTCCAAGTAAAATCACTACATTTGGAACCTCTTGCAAGCGAGCCCTTGACAAGTGGCAATAGGCAATTTTCACGATGGCGTCACTTGACTACAACTACCACAATTCAGTTTGTTTTTCTTTTCACATTTAAATTTTGTATTCCCAGAGGCGTAAAAATAACAATAGCTCTAATTAACACGAGACAAGCGAAACCTGAAGGATTCTAGAACTTGTAGTCATATGGCATCATCATGCAAATGTCCTATTAGAAATGATTTCCTGACTGAGTGTCCTTTTGAGAACAGTCACCAGTTTAAAGGGAAATACAGTAGGAAAATCGAAGTACAGTATTCGGTGCAGTCAATACAATCATTCCCTATTTAGTCTAAGTGATATCCAAGGTTTTTTATTTTTGAGTTCAGCCAAAGTATTGATGTCTCGTCTCCGTAAAAAATGTATTCACATGGGATTTCTAGTCCATATCCGGCTCTCGACAATTGGACTGTTATCCGGGCACAGCCACTTTGCCTTTATTGCTTCTTCTTTTGAGAAATTTGGTTATTAAAGACAGGTAGTCTGTCAGAAGCAAACCATGATACTCTGAATAAATACTTTGGGAGGGCTTAAATATTTTTGATTTGTGACTACTAAAAGTTATTACATGGGTTTAGATGGGCACTGGCATTGGCACAAGTCTCTGCAGTTACCACATATGCTAATGAGGCAAAATGTTGACTCAATATGGTCTGAGATTTCGAAAAGGGACCACCTACCATAAGCAACCACCTAGGCTTAACATCTTGGGTAGTCACTTACGGGTGGTTTTTTGGTATACCGGTAACTATGATTGTATAGGTGAGTGTAGTCCTGAGAACGACTGTTTAGGATGAGCAGAAATCATTAGAGTCAACTAAGTAGAAGGTAACATCTAGGTCAACTCTGAAGGTGACTTCTACTCAGGTTGTCAAAAATGTTGGTCAATGTCATCCCAAACAGTCCTTCTCAGGACCACACTCATCCAGACAATTGTATTTCACTTAGTTGTAAAAATAATATTATACTAAAACTTGGCAAACACCTAATTTATCTTTTACTGTCTTATTTAATTCTCTTTTTCAGTGTCACTTTAGAATAAAACCTTCCCTAAATGGATCATCCTTTTCAATAGTGAAGCAGCATTTTCCACTGTAGTAAGCATTACCTGCAACTTCGACATGGATTGCATCAAACTCCCCACACTTTGTTTCCTTCACTGCTTGGGCAGTAAACTTTGAACCCACCAAACCATTTTCGAACACACGGCTTTGGTGCAGGCCTATCTGTTGACGAGCATACTGCACAGCAATACGGGCTGTCACGCCAGACCCACATGGACTTCTGTCAACCTGGTGAAGAAACTTGAACATTATACAGCTGAATTGGGAACATTTGTCTTATTTACAGTTGTAAATAACCTTAACATACTGATTGGCCCACTAAGGTTCCAAAAGGATGCGATTTCAATAAATTAATTTTCCCCTTTAAACTTATCTATATGATGGCCGTTCTTATCTCATTTGAGCAAAATAACCTTTTGAATTTTGAGCTAGAAAAAGAAACTGGAAGGGCTAAAATGAATGAGAAAAAACAAATATTAAAACAGTTGGAAAGTAGAAATTAGATGTATGATGAAACTTGGTGCTTTCACTAGCTAAGTAATGTTAGTAACCAGCAGAGGTTGCAAAAGGAGGTCTGAGGGCATGCTCCCCAGAAAATTTATGAAATCAGAAAATCAGAAAGCACAAACATGCCATTTCCAGTGATTTTAGAGAGAATATTAACATCCAAACATTCACTGCATTTTTGTTAAAAAATTATGATATTGCATGGTCTGATAAAATCCCATGTACATAATACACTATATCTGCCAACTTTTCCCAAGTCAAAAGCTTGAGATTTTTGATCTGACTTTTTTTCAGTATCTGAAAACGTTTTCGAACATTATTCGTTTCCAGTCCCTCCAATTCCACTTAAAACATGCCATTTCTTAATTATGGTATGTTCCGACTCACATTATTTTCATCACAGTTTGGACTCAAAGGCCTATGAACTCGACATTGAGTGCAACTTAGCTTACTTTGCTACTTCATGGCAAATTTGCTTGTGGCTCTCGCAGTCAACTTTTAGCAAGTCTATCCGGATCTGTGCATCAGGCATGAGAAATTGTCCTTGATGCGTGAGATCAATGTTTTTGATCACCAGGAGTAAACCTCACACATAATGCATGAGACATGGCAGGTCCAATACACTAGATCACCAGTTGTGCATTTACTACAGATTGAGGTGCACTAGTACTTCGCTACTAAGAGTAGATTAGAGAATACTGGTTTTAAATGTTTTAATTACCTTTCCAATAACAATTTCGTGTAACAAATTAATTGAAGTGAGTTGCTTTACTTTGGCTTTATTTGTTTACAAGAAATACAGCCAGCGATTTGTAAGTGAGTACCCATCAGAGCTCTGGCAGTGTCTTATTATAATTGCAAGCACTAGAAACTATTATTACAGCATACATTTTTCCACTTTGATTTATTTGCACTACGGCCAAATATTAAATCGCAAAATACGAGGTTCCTTAATGAGGCCCTGTTAGGGATAAATTCCGACAAGCGACATGGCCTTGAACTGGCGACATAATAGCCACGAACTGGCGACGACCGACAGAATATTACAACGAATTAGCGAAAGCGACACAAATGTCAAGACTGACCGACAGCGAATTTCAGAATTGTGAATGTTCTGCGGACTGCGGACTGCGGAACAATTCAATTCGTCATAATTACTTAATAATGATCATTGTTAACAATAATGGCCAATTATGGCTAATAAGGCGAACATCTCATTTTACTGCTGTTTTGATTGTTCATTTCATGTGATTGACGTATTCAGTGCATCACTCCCTTTGAAGACTTTTCCGCTTTGCGTATCATGTTCTCCCTGCATGACCCACGTGCGCACTCCATCAGTCTGTCAGAGAGATACTTTTTTCTCTATTGATCGCGTTCATCTCCGTGTTCCAAATCGTAAGCGAGTTATTGAAATACATCACTATTAGAGTCATAAGCGAGTCGTCGGAGTGCCGAACTTGTGCACGGTCAGAGTCACGTGACGGGTCTATTCAACATCAGAGACCGCGCTATTGTTTAACCCTTTGAAGTTTGCCGAGTTTCATAACCAGTCCCCTCTACTAACTATGACTTTTCACAGACCTTTTGTAAACGCATGCCTTGCGGATAATGAATGGTCGATAAAGTCCTTCCTCCTGGGTTGTTATAGTTACAGAAAAGCACAGTCTGACAACTAAATCAGAGTTGAACTAGGAAGAAACATTAGACTCTTGCACTACCAGAATCGTAGAAACGCTATTATAGCTTGATTGCTTTGCCAGATTAGGCCTTTATTCACTTGTATAGTTTCTTAGATGGAATTTCATTGACTTCAACAACTATTCCAAGTAGTCTGATAGGTATTAAACATTAAAAAAAGTCTCAAAACCCTGGGCTTAAAAGTACTAAAGATAGAGGCCATATGTGCCGTTGGCGTCGTTCCAGCGAATGGGGATTGTCAGAGGGGCAACGAGCTAAAATTTATTACTGAAATTCCGACAGGCGACACAAGAATGTTCCAAAATTGCGACATAGCTAGCTGTGAAATTCAGACGGAGGACATGGGCACCCCCCCTAACAGGGCCTCCTTAATTTGCAGTACTGCACAAGAAAAAAAGTTTGTATAATATTATTATATTTTAGTTCCGGATCTTTGAATCAAGCGATAAAAACAAACAATACAATTGAGCATGACCATCTAAATTGCCCAGTTACAGTGAACTATAACAATGGGTGAACTAAATGTTTGCTCTCATCGCAAAATGAAAACTATGTCACCATGGCTGAGTGGTTAAACCCAATGGCAGAAAGTTGGGGAAAGTGTTGGTGTTCTAATCATCATAAGGGGGGTTTGGAAAGACTGAAGGGCATAAAATTAGATTCCCCGATCGGAGCTTAATTTAATATCTGAGGGGTATGCACATTTCTGACCACGAAGAGGAAAAATAAAAAGGAATTCGATTGGTTTTATGACGTGGTACGCCTGCGGTATCCCATGTTATGATACCCAACTTTAGGAGGCAGCATCTGCTCAGAAAAGCCTTAATTACGCGATTCATTTACGTTTGAAAGGTGAAAGCGATCTTGGACAAAGAAACCTTTTAAAAGACTCATTGTTGATTAGCTGCCTTTTCTAAGGCGACACCAAGGCACTGAATTTTTTTTTCCCGGAAACAAATTTCAATTACTCCAGATACTTGAGCTTTTGCCTGCTACGAAAAAAATGAACAATTTCCATTCATAAGTAAAAGGTATCCTTTCCGACGTAAAATATCAGGGAAGAGAGACTAATATCCATATAAGATAAGCTTTATAAAACGCTGCCAGGTGTTTTATACTGATATGCAAATCAAAGAGGTTTGATGAAAATTCTTAATATGCGACACAAACAAATTGAAGTTGCCGCTTTCAAGTTTGAATATTACTTCTAAATTAAAAAGACGATCCTGATTCCCTAAAATCCGCGAAAGAGAATGCAATAAATCTCCCAAAAAGTCTGAAAATTGGGGGCATAACTATATGAAGCCATTTTGACATTTTCTCTTTATTTTTTTTTTTTGCAAAAGTACGTTAGAAATGTAACCTAAATTTTCTAACCCGGTTCATATAAGTAATTCTTGGAAAATAATCTTTATAAAAGAAAATACTCAAGCAGTTGAATTCAAGAATGATGAAAAACGAACTTGATTTATATCAAATTTGAATGTTTACCTGGCTGTCTGCAAAGACAACAACATTCGCCGTTGGTTCCTGTGGGTTTCCATGGAACATGTCGTTTCCATCAGTCAAAATTATGCCGTACAAAAATGCTAGCTCTACGTTATCCGGATGATGTAATCTTACTTGACTCTTAACTGCGCTGGAAATAACATTTGCAGCGTCTACAATATCATTCTTAGGGGATGAACGAACGTCAATACCTAAACGGTCACCATTGACAATAGCATAAAATGCACCTCCAAAGCCAATGTCGATTTTTACTTTGCCAAATCGCTCGGTGTTGACTTCCAAGTCCAGACCAAACGCGAAGGCGGGAACAGAAATAAAGCGAACGCCACCTGGTTTGCCTTCGTCGATTTCGACGAGAGCTTTGACCACACCACAAGGGCACTCGATGAACACTGGCACTTCCCCAACACTTGAGCGAGAAACATCGGTGCTGAGGAGACCCGAGTCAACAGCGTATCTTCCGAGCGCAATGATTGCGTGGCCACACATTGTACTGTAACCTTCGTTGTGCATAAAGATCGCTCCCAAATCAGCTATTTCGCTGCCTGGTGGAACGAGAACAACGCCGTACATGTCATAATGTCCTCGAGGTTCACTCATCACAAGCTTGCGGATATGATCAAGGTTCTCCCGAATGTAGCGTCTCTTGGCAAGAATTGTGTCCCCCTTTATATCAGGGTAACCAGAGGTTATTATTCGTAGTGGTTCACCTCCTGTGTGCATCTCAACGGTTGAAATTTCTAGGTCATTCTCCTCCATTTTCGCTAATCAAACGCTGTTCTTTTTTCAAGCGGCCTCACTGCCGCTGCTTCCGGGAACAAAGAGGTCCTTGTCCCCAGGCCTTTACCCTCTTTTTGAATGAAACAATTGCAAAAGCATTGTTAAATTTCGGTTATGAAAAAAACTTTATACACGTCGACAAGTATTAAGTTTTCTCCATGTTTCGCCATGTGCAAATTGACCAAATTGCTGCAAAACTCACCCATACAAGTCTAGACAAAGTCTAGACTCGTCTAGACTCGTATCTGACTGAACGAGGTTTCTGATTGGCTACCACGCAGAGATCTGTAGCAAGCGCAGCAAAGTATTTGATTGGTTGGTCAGACAATAACCAACAGCAAGCAAGCTATTTGATTGGTTGACACTGAACAGATCATCTTTGAGCAAACGAGCCGCAAACCACAAGATAGGCAGGTAAACTTAAAAGTAAGAGATAATTTAAGATTAATTGAATATTTTACCCACTTCACATATCAGTCTTTGAAGAAGAGGACGCATACAAAACATGGACCCCAGTTCCATGGACCATCCCTGTGGATCACTCCTGATTTTGTACAGTTACAAGCAGAAAAATCTTTAGACAAAAAAGAGAAGTGGTCCTAGCACTTACCTGTACAATTTAAGGACGGTGCCTACTAATGCAAAGGTATTTTTTTACGCAGTTTACTGAATATGTGGGAAAAGCAGATCTTAACAAGTGTTATTGAAATCCAAAAAGAAAATTGGGGGTAACCAAGATAATTTATCAACAATATTTGTAAAAAGCTTTAAAATACAAACAA
>NC_090884.1:61742870-61750370 GCF_036669925.1 Montipora capricornis
GCTGCATGTGGTCCATGGACCATGGTCCTTGTTTTCTTGTTCAGCCTTGGTATTGACAACCGAGGAACTGATAATGGCTCAATAGACCTTTTTGCAGATACGGCGGATATTTTGATTTCTATTGTTTCGAAAGACATTATGGGATGCTCAGGGGGCAAATTAATATGTATTTGCCCCCCTGGGCATCCCATAATAGCTATTCGAAACAATAGAAATCAAAATGGCCGCCGTATCGGTAAAAAGGTCTATTTGCGTCGAATCTGGAAAAAAAACACACAGGAAGGAAGCAACCGACAATGGCAATAAGGTTAGGGTTTTAAATAGAGAATTTTTTCGTAAAATTATCTTCTCAGGTCTTTTATCGGGATTCCCATACTAATCCTTATATTTTTTTTGACTTTCTCTGACACTGAGCTCGGGGCGCCTGTGATTTCACTGATAGCCTCTCTCTTCTCTTGTAATTTATTCACGTAATTTTTCGCTCCACGTTTCTTTTAAAAAAATTATATCTGTATGAAAAATAGAGAAGTGGAAGCCGCCTGTGTGTTAGTGAGAGGGAAAACAAAGAAATCCTCATGTCATTAAACAGCAGCACCGGAAAATAACTGGGTGAAACACCAAAATAAAAAGGTCTCTTGGAAGTGTGCTTGAATTTCAACAAATGAGCCCCAAAATCGGCAAGAATTTGTGACGCTAGTTGATGAATGTAATAATAAAGCAGCTTTTATTTCCAAAACGATGGAAATAACGTCATCTAAGAGAGTAAATGGTCATCTTCAAGAGTTGGACGATTGTGATCTATGAGTTGAATTCGCACAAATCTTGTCGAACTTTATAACACTTGAAAGAAAAAAACAAACTAACGAAACAACAATCCGATGTCTTGCCGTCATTTTGCCACAGATGTACCCAGTTGTTAGTAACACGCAAGGTAACTGATCAGAGGCGGCCGCTGAATTCGATGTCACGCAGCAAAAATCTCCCAAAATGTTTTTCGCTTATGGCAACTTTTTATATTCGCGGCACAAAATTTATGTTGTTTTCATGTCGCAAATTTTGTTGTTGATGGTAACTTTTTAAATTCTCGATCGACACTTCCTAAAAACTTCCTCCTGTTCTTGCTTGTAAATGTAAATGTAAATGCTTTCTTTATAGTGGGAGTGCACTTAGCTATCAAGCTAGTTTACAGGCACCCCACTTTTAACAATGTGAAAGAAACAATACAAAGTTAACAGAAACATTATTAAGAATCCCAACTGGCAGGAGGCAACCAGTTGGCCGGGACAGTTGGCCGGGACAACTGGAAGCAAATCCTAACCAGAGGTTAGAACGGGATTTGAACCCCGAGTAGCCGCATGCAAACCCAACGCTCTAACCACTCGACCACGCTGCCTCCCTTGAAACTGTTTATCAATATTTATTTACTTTTGCATCAATTTAACAAATTGATGTCAGTTTTTCATGCGTCTGTCCTGTTATTGATCATGAATTTCGTTGTAACATTGTCAAAGGAGCTGCGGATCTACGAGGCGATCTTTCTGGGTTTAGTATTTTACTGGTAACTACATGTTTTCTCAGGGGGCTATTTACCGAAGACATCTACCATGGTACTATAAATGATTTATGATACCAAAACAATATCGTGTAGTATTAGAGCTACATATTACGTCCTGGAAAACAAAACACAGCTCAGTTGACAGTTATGGAATAAAGCACTGTTACCGCTCTACCACACATACGCAATGCGTACCTATTTTTCAGTTTTGGTATCTTTTGCGGTTTCTTTTTATTTAGCATTCGGTTTTTAGTTTTCGCCCAAAAAAGTGGTTTTTCTTACTTGGTATTCGATGTTGGTTTGTGTGTGCTTTTTTAATGATCTTTTATCCAGGTTTCAAAGCTGTAGCATAGCTCACCAAAGGCCTCTGTTGGGATTCAATAGCGTCAGAGTTAAATAAAAGATATTCATTGATCAGTTCATGACCATATTATCCGGGAATTCTCTCCGTAAAAATCAAATTCAAAATGTCAATCTGATCTTGAGCTCTCACTTCGTTTGGAGCTTAGCTGTTGTGATTTTCCTAAGCTGCAGTTAGGTAGATCTTTATAGAAATTTTTTAGAAATGGGAAAACATGACGCTTGTCTTTTTATGCTTTCCCACTCACGACAATAACAGTCTTTTATTTTCGCAGTTGCTGATTTTCACTGGTATCGGCTGGACGATGTTGCAAAGTTTTCTCATAATCCTGGACAGACTCGTACCACAAAAAGGGACGGTACTCGCAATGAGACAGTCGATCCACGCTTGGCCACCAACAGTACCTATGGACCCGCCAGGAGATCTGGTGACGTAATTCGGTGGACTGGGGAGAAAAATTTGAAGGCCGTATCCCACAACCGCGCGCGGCCTTATTTTCGAATTCAGCATGGCAGAGGCGTGGTTAGATCTTGTCGGGTCTACTTGAATGTTCATTCAGTAACAGGAAATGTTGTAGACACGTACTAATCTGTTGAATTTTAGCGATGGCAATACTGCAGGGAGTTTGGAAACAACACCTCAGGCCGCGCGCGGTTGTGGGATACGGCGTTAAAATTTTTCGTCGGACCAGCCCTCCAAATTACGTCACCAGATCACCTGGCGACTATGCCTTTGTTTGTTTCATAAAGACTAACAAGAATAGTGTCAATATTAATTAAAAGAAATGTCATTACTGTTTCTATTAATGATTATATTTTTGTTAGTAGCCCCCCGTTTTAGCTTGGGTGTAGTGTTACGCATCAGAAGATCGTGAATATGGATACAACTCAAACTGACAGTCACAAAGCAAATGTTTGGGGTCTGGCGCTAGCAGCGCGAATCATGTGACCTTGTGATCTGTAAGCTTGTCTTATCATCTGGACATTTCGTTTCAGTTTTTTTCGTATCTCACTTCTTGTATCCATCCTATCCGGCATAACTTACCGGAAAATTCATTAGCACGAGACCGAGCATAATTTCAATGCGGTGTCGAGCCAAAATATAAACAGGCTGAAGGGAAACCCCCAAAACCTATTTGGTGAGATAACTTTGCCATAAAAAAGAAGTACAGGTTTGTGTAATTGAACTTCATAATTAGAACTTTTATTCATCAATGAAACATTCACTGTTCGCGATAACTTCTTTGGATGTTGAAACTTATACGCCAATCAGGGTGTGCGAATTTGATTGACAGTCACGCCTCCTTGCAAAGTTCGCACGGTTGTAAGTTAAACACCGTTGCATGAGTTGTCGAGTTGACGTATTTTCACGTAGTTGTCAAATGTGAAAGTTTGTTGTGTGGCCAAGGTAAGGCGCGTTGCACTATAATATGCCAACCAGAACCTAATTGGCTGTTGAAACAATGACTTCTTTTGTTCCGTGGTTGGCAAATTTGAATATCAAAAGAAATGTGAGGTCAATGTTTGAAAACAAAAAAATATCGCTATTATATACTACAGGAAGGTACTTTCAGGTAATAATGAGTCGAATGTTTATAGACCATCTAATATTTACGAGAATAACAACTTTGTATTACCTCTTCATTTGGTGTTTATTTGTTTTGTTCAAGAACACCATATAGTTAGCGCTTCAGTCAAAACAAGTGGAAGTCCCTTTACTTCTTCAGGGATCACATCGTATTTCTAACCATGCTTTAAAACGCGAATTAAAAACAATAGCGACCTGTCACGTCCAACTACTGAAAAGCAAAGTGAAACCTGAAAAATGATTTCCAATCATCAAAAAACCCAAGCTTGTAAGAGCAGGTCAATTCTCCACTATTTCCCCTCTAGAGAAAGCAAGTACCAAAAACAAGGACTTGGAGTGAATAATGATTTCCCGATATTATTGGCTTGAGAAGTTCGCTTCAACCACCTCCTGCGAAGGAACGACTCACACAAGAATCTTTTAAAGTAAAGCTCGCTTGGAGTCACGAAGTTGTAGTGTTTAGCTATATATAGCGCGTTGTACTTTAGATCCAAATTAAAGGTCGGCGGTTCGCTACCTGGCTCTCTCATAGCCTTGTTTCCTTAGCCAAGAAACTTCACTCCACGTTGTCTCTCTGCCCATATGCATATATGGGTACTTCTTCTTATGTGAGCTAATCCAATACAGTTCCATGCTGAGGATTCTGGATTCCAGATTTGCCCTTTAGTGGATTCTGAGTTCTCATGCAGACGTGGTCGGATTCCAAATTTTCAGCCGGATTCTGGCTTCCTAGGGCGGTGTATTTTGGGTTCCAAGGCCCAGGATTCCGGATTCCGCAAGCAAAAGTTTTCTGGATTCTGGATTATCTTATATAGGGCCTCACCCTGTATACAGGGCCTCACCCTGTATAGCCTGTATAGGGTAAGCCCTGCGATAAACTACACCGCAGGGTTACCGGGGTAGCCCTGCGATGAACTCTCGCCCAGGGAAGAGTACAGCAATACACTTATGCAGTTGCTTCAGTCATGCTATTGAATTCTCCCTTTTTTTTGTTATATGTTTTTGTAACACTTTTCTTGTCTGTTTTATCATTATTTCCAAAGGTAAACGGATGGAACCCAAACTGTCGCTGGACTTGCCGTATTTGGTCAAAGCGGTCTCAGCTTTTTCCAGAAATTTAAACCAGCCAAACCACAAGCCCTATGGGCTCATGCAATCTTTTTCGTCTTAAAAAAATTTACTCGTGCTTATTTATTCCAAATTGTACTCGAAATCATGTGATTAGGTACCTATACAAACGATTGAACGCCGCACACAATCAGAAGAATGCGGCGTTCGTTCGTTCGTTGTTAGAAAAAAACAAGCACACGATTAATTTTCTGATCGTTGATCACAAGCCGGTTAATTACTATTCTATGATGCTATCTTTTCAAGCCCTCCCCGAGCTTTCAAACAGTTAGAATTTGTATTGGGTTTACAGTGATATTCATGTGACTCAAATTGCATTTTTGGATTGGCTTACTCCTTCATGAATTATTAATAAATTTTTTAACTTAGCAAATAAGCGAGACAGTGGAACTTTAAACACGTTTCTGTTTAAATTAAGTAATATTTACAAATGATCTACCGTAATTGTTGTCGGTGATTTAAGAAATATGATTGAAATAAACGCCGCCCTCGAATTAACGCTGCATCGGACACGCTTAAAAGGGAAGAAAGGCAAGCGTTTAATCGAGTATATACGGCACTGGCAAATCATTCATTCGGCGATTTTAGCGATACAAAGTGTCCTGAGGCATAATTATGCAGATTACTTGTTTAGGAAAGAAAAAGTGAAAGGCCTTTCGCCAGTGGAAATCTTGCGGCAATGCATACCGCAGAATATGGAGAAAACTTGATATTTGTTGACGTAAATAACAGTTTTTTTATTTTATCACCGAAATTAAAAATGCTTTTGCAACATATTTCACGCAACACAGGCCTCGTCCACAAGTATGCGGAAATTTTTGCAACCGCAAATTTTCATTTTCGAATACGGCTTTTGTCCACACGTATCTGGCGAATTTGGAAGAGCCGTATCTGGAAATTTTCGAATACGGTCTCCAGAGTGGAAATTTTTTAATACGCTAGGAATTCGGATATTTGTGGACGGCTGCATGCGCAATCGAATACGCTGACGTAACACTATCGGATCCAGTCTTTCCTGGGTTAGAGAAATCAACAAGGCATATCGAAAAGAACGATTTTGCACATGCTCAACAAGCAAAATGTTTGTCAAAAGCACTGGGCAATAGAGAGTATCCGGATACGAGTGGACAGGGAAAACGATTCGAAAACGATTGGAATACGCTACATGTGGACGATCATATTTTTGAATCCGCCAAAAAAAAAAAAGAAGGAAAAATCGCGGATACAAAATTTCGAGGTACGTGTGGACGGGCCAATTAACAAGAGGGCAAAAGCCTGGGGACAAGAACGCAGAGGCCGCTTGAAAAAAGAAAAGCGTCATGAATGACCTAAAAATTTCAACAGTTGAGATGCACACAGCAGGCGAACCACTACGAATAATAACCTCTGGTTACCCTGATATAAAGGGGGACACAATTCTTGCCAAGAGACGCTACATTCGGGAGAACCTTGATCATATCCGCAAGCTTGTGATGTTTGAACCTCGAGGACATTATGACATGTACGGCGTTGTCCTCGTTCCACCAGGAAGCAAAAAAGCTGATTTGGGAGCGATCTTTATGGATAACGCAGGTTACAGTACAATGTGTGGCCACGCAACCATTGCCCTCGGGAGATACGCTGTTGACTCGGGTCTCCTCAGCACCGATGTTTCTCGCCCAAGTGTTGGGAAGTGCCAGTGTTCATCGAGTGCCCTTGTGGTGTGGTCAAAGCTCTTGTTCAAATCAAGGAAGGCAAACCAGGTGGCGTTCGCTTTATTTCTGTTCCCGCCTTCGCGTTTGGTCTGGACTTGGAAGTCAACACCGAGCGATTTGGCAAATTAAAGATCGACATTGGCTTTGGAGGTGCCTTCTATGCTATCGTCAATGGTGACCGTTTAGGTATTGACGTTTGTTCATCCTCTCAGAATGATATTGTAGACGCAGCAAATGTGATTTCCAGCACAGTTAAGAGTCAAATAAGATTACATCATCCGGATAACGAAGAGCTAGCATTTTTGTACGGCACAATTCTGACTGACGGAAACGACATGTTCCATGCAAATTCACAGGAACCAACGGCGAATGTTGTCGTCTTTGCAGACAGCCAGGTAAACATTCAAATTTAATACTAGCAGTAAGCAGAGATAACGAAGTGGGTTCGAGCTGCCTCCCTTTCTTTGGGATATTCAGAGCCATTAATTATTTTACATTTCGACTGAGAAACATGGTTGTGTTGTATCAATTGCATATTTAATCTAGATGCATCGTAAAAATAACTGATTTGATGTTTGTATGTTGTGTGGAGGTTGCCGCGGTTGGTTTTGAAGTATTTCGTCACATTTACATGTGCTATTAGTCCATTTTTTATCTGCTAGCGGAATCACACTTCGATACCCCTGACGAAGCAAGGTCGTTTTCTTGCAAAAACAGCACTACACAGCTTTAACCGCATCAATTATACTTGTAAGCTAAATGTGGAATAAACAAGGATTCTGTGTACCACTTAGAACACTGAAAACCAGTTTAATTTTGTTGCAAATCACAACAGATGAATTAGTTTCAAACTTTAATGAGGTCAATGGCACGTGACGAGTATGACTCTGCCGTGCGTTTGTTTCGTGACCGCCACGACTCAGTTCGCTTTTAAATGGAAACCAAGCAGCACTGTATAATTTGCCTGTTTTCAGACCTCTATGGGTCAGTTGGCTCCATAGCCACCAAGCAACACAACTTACGACTACAACACTTTAAAATGACTTACCTAGAATTAAGTAAACAGCATAATTACTGTAATTATCATGCTTTCGACGCTTTTGCAACGCTGTATTGTTATAATCATGCAAATAAAGCTCATTGTTGAGGTTGTTGCATAAGCAGCAAACTCAAAT
>NC_090884.1:61762870-61765370 GCF_036669925.1 Montipora capricornis
GGGACTCCGTGTTCTATTGTTGACTCTCCATGGGCTTTGTCCCTTAACTGAAATAATTTTCAGGACTGGGTAGATCAGAATTTGCCTACCTGCTTTCCCCAACTCTAAGGGAGATTCCACTTTAACTTTGGATGGGTGCATTGCCTTTGAAAGAAACTTCATTAATTTTTCTCCCTTTTTGTTACCAGTGACGTTGTTTCCAATGAAGTGGATTGTTGTCTGATCTGGGTCTAATTTGGTCATCAATGTACCCAGTTTAATCCAAAAGCTGCAAAGGAGCAAAATTTCGAGGATCATACAAACCAGTATTAACTTGGGGCCATGTGACGAATCACTAGACCAAATAGATCTTTGTCTTGTCAGAATCAGTGAATTGGCTTCAGTGCACTAGCAAGAGTAAGGCAGAACGCCTTGAAATGCCTTTGGGAAAGATAGCTGGAATACCCAAGTTAACACCACTTTTGCTTTAATTAACACAACTACTTGTGTTTTTAGTTATCAATTAAATTTGCCCATTACCATGGGATGCAAGTTGCAAGGGTGCATCCTCGCACCAATGGTTCAAATGAAAGAAAGACGTGTACATGTATCACAAAAAGCAAAACTGTAGTGTTCAGAACAACTCTTAAAGAAAACTTCATTGCACTTAATTAACGAAAAGTTACCGTTGGCCACAATTTGATGCTGCCATCATCATCTTTAATAGTCAACTCAGTAATTTAATGTTTTGTGTCATTACAGATGAGAGATTAGCATGTTAACTGGTGAATATTTTTCAGAGACCTTGAACTTATGAAATGACTTGGTTATAATGTGGCAATTTTACCTGCTCAATTCTGTATCTTGTTTTACTTTAGCCTTGGTTACTACTTTGCCCTTCACGGGATTCAAAAAACCAGGACCTCCCTACATGTTTAAAATATGGAATGCAAATAAAAAAAATATGGTGAATATCATGATTCAAGCCATTCACAATCTTCCACAACAAAGTCGCCTTACTTTGCTTCTTCATACCATTCAGCGTAATGATCAGACTACTTCTAAAGTAGAATAATTCACCAGTATCTCATACCGTATATATGCACTGAATATAACTGTATGCAATCGGACACAATTTGTGCAACTTTGTTTCTATTGCTGGGTCTCTCCTGTCTGCCTCCCTTGTCTGCCGAAGGAGGCAGAGATGAGAGACCCTGGGAAAGGCGCAATCGACTATTAGGTCATCAGTCTTCCCTATGCTCTTTGCGGCTTAACTAAGGGACCGTGTAGTTCTCCACTAATATGTTGTGCATTGTGTTAAAATAAAACGTGTTATTTTGTGGAGCTTTCCCACCTTGGATAATAGTACACAATTTAATTAGTGCACGCTTCAGCAAATATTATTTATAATAATGATTTTAATCATTATTAAAAATTATTACTTAAATATTATCATTGATACTTAAAAGTGTGGGTTAAGGAATGTCACTTACTTGACAAACAAAGGCAATTGACCTGGCTCTGCTTCTACTTAGAAACTGTTCGAGAGATGCTTCAATTTTATCTGTTGGATAAACCAAAATAACAGATCTTTTACACATCACTTTATTTCCTGTAATAACTGTACGACGGCTGCTACTACACACCAATATACTTCTCTCTAGATGAAACACAATTACCGTAAAGTAAAGTGGTTGGTTTCAATTAAGGACGGTGCCTATTAATTAAAAGGTATTTTTGCGCGGTTTACTGAATAAGTGGGTAAAGCAGATCTTAACAGGTGTTATTGAAATTCAAAAAGAAAATTGGGGGTAACCACACATATTTGGAAGATAATTAATCAACAATATTTGTGAAAAGCTTTAAAATACAAAGCAATGTATGGCGTTCTTTTCCAAATTGAAGCTTAATTATCTCTGAAAAATGCAAGGTTACCCCCAATTTTCTTTTTTAATGCCAAGAGCACTTGCTAAGTTCTGCTTTTCCCTTATAGCCTTGCACCGTGCAAAAATATCCCTGTATTAATAAGCACCACCGATAGGAAATCCAAGTATCTCGAAATGCGCAAAACGTATGCGCAGTAACAATAGTAGGCACCGTCCTTAATTAAATTTTTTCTGTTCATCTCTTTCAATAATCATTATCTTTGGTGACTCTATTCATTTGTAAAGGAGTTTAAAAAACCATTGGATTATTACTTTAGAATACAGGCCCCGGGCATGCCTCCAATTACAATCACAAAATCCGACGTTCAGTGCCTCTCAAGCTCAAGAGTCACAGTCACTGTACATTTTCAAATCATTCTACAAATAGACAGCAATGCTGCGCTACATTTCGTTGAAAGTAACAACATTTATCATTGATAACCACGGCAACAGTGTATTGAAGTCAGTGGGACTTATTTTAGTTTGTTGAGGGAATGAAAGTGTCGTCAATGTGCCGAAATTTAAACCGCGATAAAGTGGAAAAATTGTAAGTGGAAAATACAAAACTCTGGCTGATAAGCTACTGATCTCAAATT
>NC_090884.1:61770370-61785370 GCF_036669925.1 Montipora capricornis
CATAACTGGAGTCTTAAATTGAACACCACAAATAATTTCTGTTTAACATACAAACTTGCCAAAATCACACAAGATTGAAGGCCATAATTTATGTGAAACTCCCAAAAGTAGTTTAATTTTGATGATATATATATGTATATATATAAACTTCTATTAATTACGACACCCATCTTGGTATGTTTTTATAAATATAAAAGTACCATAAAGTATACTTCAAACAGTGTTGTGTCTTAAAGTGCTACCATGACCAAAAAACTCCCATCGTGAAGAAGAGCCTGCCTGCAGGCTAAAAAAATCAATTTTTTTCAAAACTATGTTAACTTATAAGTGATCCAAGTTTAAGCTTTGATTTAAAAAAGACACCTGTTTATTTTAACTGGAATTTTCCAATTTAATGGTCTACTATCACTAACTTTAAAATCTTGAGAGAGCTGAATCAAGGAGAAAATGATATAAAAGACTCACTAGTTGAAGAATGCAATGGGTGTGTTAGGTGGCTGAATTGGTATGCAGGCAAGGAGTTTCATGCTTTCAGACTTAAGCTGCATTTTAAGCTAGTCAGTAAATGACGTCATTTTCCCCAGATCCAACCCTTTGACGTCCAATTGGTCAGTTTTGAATGTGAGAAATAGCAGATTGTGAAATCCAAAACTTACACTTGAAGTAAACAGCCTTTGGATAAAAATCAGAGCGCAAAATTGATTGAGCTTTGATCAAAAGTGTTATATTATTACTAGTTTCAATAATATTAAAATGTTTGCATTTTATAGTGACCAATTCAATACACACCACTATTCTTGGAGGAACATAGGATTCTCCCATTGTTGTCATCTCAAGCTGAAAAGGTACATGCGATAAGTTTGTGATATTTATAATCAAGTAGAACAAGTATGTATTTGTTATCCCCATATAAAATATACTATTATTCACCTGCTGCTCTGTTTTCCATTTTAAATCTGTAATGTCTTCTTGGTACATATTAAAACTTTCTTTCGTTTTTTCTCCTGTGAATCAAAATATGTCGGAAAGAATTCAAAGAAATGCCTTCAGATGGATTCCAGAAAATACTACTAAATACAAGTTCATCTTTCAGGTACCTTGAATGGACAGGACTGCATTCCTGCACCAAATTCTTATGTCTCATTCAACTCAGTGTCACAATTTAGTAGACAATTAAAGAACTACTGGACCCTCACAGTGTTGCTACAGTAGATCCTCACATTGATTGGTATTAGATCTGGAAGTCCTTAGCTATTAACTGCAAACAGTACCCTTCTAGGCGTCATCAGTGCTGACATCAAGGATGAAGGGTAGGCTTACAAAGCAAACCCAATGTCCCACACATGTGGTACACCTAAGCTATGCCAGAGAGCTCAAATAATGAAATAGAAGTTAATGCCAGAAAGGAAATACTGGGTGGAAACTGAGGAGGACAGCTGCAACTTTGCATCATGTTATTACCCTATTTGGCTCTTTCAATCAGTCTTGCCATGTGACCCTTCTCATCTTGACTTTCTCAGAAAGATCAAGTTTTGGGTTTCTTACAGCAATTTAATCCCTCCCTACCTCGTTTTTAAAAAAAGTTTTTTAATATGCTTTTTAAAAATATTTTATCACAGTTTTTTATCGTCAAATAACCTGGGAGCTCTGTTTTTAGGCCTAGCAATTTAATCCCTCCCTACCCCCCCCCCCCCCCTTCCCTTCCCATTTTGCTTTTTGGTTCTTTAAATGTTTGCCCTTAATCAGCTATGACACCTACTTAGTCCTCTATGGGCAGGGAATTGCTGCCTGCGCTACCCCTTCAGCCCTGTGCTAAAGCCCTTCATCAGGGAGGGGACATAATGTTTCTTCACTGGACTGGGTTAACTTGGCCCCAAGACATTATGTCCACCTTGCAATACAGGCATGAGGCACCCCTTTGACTAGGTGCCAAGGTCCCTCATCCAGTGGTTCATATGGGCACTGGGTATTACAGCCTTGCCAGTACATTCCATGCCCTCCCATGCCATTTACGCCCAATGTGTGTCTGTTGTCTTTTACTATGCACCTGAGCATTAAGTATGTGCGTGTGTGTGTGGTTAAGTTTTTCTCAGATGACACCCTTTTATTGCTTGAGTGTCTTCCTTGTGGCAAATTAAGTTGTACTACCTAAGTAAACAAAATGCAATGAAATACAATTATGTCACCTAAGTGAATCTACTTGTAATATGAAGTTATATCTGTCAATCATCTTACCAATTTTTATGTCAGTGTTGATGACTGGAGCAGCCAAAGTGGATTCTTTCCATGGTTTCCTGTAGGCTTGTTTTCTCCTATTGTTGTCTTCATCATTCTCTTCCTCCTCCTCATCATCATCACTATCACCAATATATTCATTATCATCCCTAACAGGCTGTTCACTGTCATTTTCAATAGCTTTTGTTTCCTTATAATTCCTGTATTTCCTAACAAGACCAACAGAGACAATTTTGTCATGTACAGTCACAAAATATGAGATTTGTGATTATTTCCTTGTTAGATGAGATGAACTTTAGCCGTGAGGAGTCTAGAATGACAGAGCTAGAACAGCCAACCCTTACCCCATCATTTTCATGTCAGTCCAATAAATGGTGCTTTTTTGAAGTAGCATATACCGGTTCAATATATTAAACAACACTCAGAAGTCTTACTGGACTTATTTTAAAATTAGTTGTGTAAATGTCTTTGACAAAGTAGTAACTTGCAAAACAGAGAATGCTATCAAAGTATTACTTAAATTATACCGTTGAATAATCAAGGCTGATTGCTGCTGCTTCTCCAGATTCTTCCTGGACTGATATCCCCTCACATGTCTATAATGGTAAAACAAGATTACCGCAGATTAATTATACCCAGAGAGATATATACAACTTTAGGAAAATTCAGATTCTTTTCACTATTAATAATGCATGTATGATTCCTCAGTGTTTCAATCTCTCAGTCAAGGTTAAAACAGGATTGAGCTGGATACAGAACTGGAATGACAGTCAGTCCTTGTCAAATATATGGTGTTGACGTCACCATTTTCTCCCCCCCCCCCCCCCCCCAAAAAAAAAAAAAAATGGTCAGGATGAAAAAACCAGAATTATGGCAACCCTTGAAGCTTCCTCTAAAGCAGTACCTTTGTATGGTTGTAGCAGCCTGCTCTGTGCTTGGATGTGCTTGTACTGGCGTGACTCTTGTAATATTCTTGTGATGCTCTGGTGTTTTTGGCTTTAATGATGGATACAAATCTTTGCTTGACTTAACTTCATGTTGCACACCACGGGAGGATACTACACCTTTATTGTGAAGTTCATGGGATGATGTTCCTACAATTCCTTCACCCCAAGATGCGACAGCTATGTTGGTAGTGCTCTGTGTTGTTGGACTACTCTGATCTGTCAGTGGTTCAACATGTGCTATGAAAGCTGCGATATGACAAAAAATCACTCACTGATACATATATATTATAAAGAGATTGATGGTGGACCAACACCAACACATGAGGGTATCTGGGCAAACAATTAATAATCACAGAGTCTAGTAATTAATTTTGCATTTAGTGAATGATATGAATCACCAAAGTGACTTTAGAAACTTCCTGGTACATCATACATAATGGTGCCTTTCTCTTATTTTGAGGGGTGGGGGAGGGGGTTGAGGGGAAGGGGTCCAAGGGGTCATCAGATATCACAATTTAATCTCAATTTAATACATGTGGTGAAAAAACTTATAACTTTGCTCCAGAATTTAACAAAAGATTTTATTTATAATGAGATTATCCTGTTCTTTCCCTGTTTTTGACACAAGTCCACTATAAATTAATGAATTTAGGCTCAAAATAATTATTGCATAACATTTTTTGAAAGAAAAATATCTGGGTGGACACTTCAGGGTGTAAATGCCTTGTTTATTTTCGTCCACACAGCTTCTAGCCATTTTGAATTATTCTGACCTGTGACCTGCATTTTAAACCTGCCATCTCCAGCTTTAAAACACGACTGGAGAAATGTGGCTACCCTAAACAGCTAGTGGAGACAACACTATCTAAGATTGCCTAATTTCCAGAAGGTAGTCGGCTTTGCAAAAACAAAACATAAAAAATGACGAGAAAGTTATGCGTTTTGTCACAACATTTCACCCTGGAGTGAGAAATCTCAAACAAATGCTTCAGCACAAGTAGAGCTCCTATTATTCAAAACCAGCCATTATTTTAAACTACCTTTCAAACACCACTGATCACATCCTTCAAGAGAGGAAAATCACTCAAAGACATACTAATCAGAGTGAAATTTTGAAGGCTAAAATAAGGAAATCGCAAAACCACCTAGGGGAGTCATTGTAGGCCTGTAAAGAACTCTTCAAGTATGTGATATTCAAAATAGTGGCTAGAGGATATGCGGAAAAAAAATAAAAAAAGGTACTTGCAAGTATGTAATTAGAAGTTCTTTCAATAGTGGCAATTACTTTTTAGGGGTAGTCCATGGACTGGGGGTCAGTGTTTTGTCCACCACCCAGGTGAGCAAGAAGTGGTGTAAGATCCTCTTGCTTTCTGTAGCCTGGGAACAGAATTCCAGGAATTAGTTCCTCTTTTTCTGTTCTCTGTTGTCATCTCCTTTAATTGGCTTGTACTTGCTGTATGTAATATATACAATATGAGGTGAAGCAGAGGTGTAGCCAAGAGTTTGTAAACGCAATACAGATCTGATGCAAATATTGCATATGATATGACTGAAGTGTTAATGTACACTAGGCATTTTTGGTGTTTCAAGACATTTTAATAGAGAAAATCGAAAGAAACGTTATGTAAATGATGAGAAATTTGTATCAGATAAACAGATATTGATCAACAAAACAATTCTTTTGTTTTCCCATCATGACTTATTAATGAGTTTTATAAGGTTCCATAACCTTAGACGACCACTTGTCATTCCTTTTCCCACTTAGCTGACAATTAACCCCACACTACTCCTGCAATCCCAAAAGACTGGTATATTATAACGACACATAAATGAGCACAAGCAACATACAGATACATTAAATTACTGTTACGAAGTGCATTAATTTTGCACTGTATTCTTTTCCCTGTACCTTCCTCCTCTTGGGTAACTGCATTTTCATCTTCTTTGGTGTTTGACGAGAAAGCATTTACAGCTCTATGAAGAAAAACAAGAAACAATGCTTGGGTATCGAATCTACTTTGAATTATGTCAAACACAAAATGTAATAACATCGAAATGCCCACGTGCATGTTTACAGTGTATTACATGAGAAGTTCATGTTTGTTTACATAAATGATCAAAGCGGGCGACTTACACAGTTTTTTGTTCCACTCTCGTTATCCTTCTTTGGTTTTTACGATGGGACACGATAGCACCCATAGCGAAGCGACAGAATGGTGTTAAACACAAGATAACATCTTGTTGAAGAGGGTATTAACCTGCATTCACCTCGTCGACGATGAAGGCATGTTTGCAAATCAAAACTTGTCAGGAAAAGATCAGACGCCGAGCTGTTCTTCAAACTGAAGCAATTAAATCACAGCAGACTACTTCAAGTGTATTGGTATGCAGAAATTAAAGAGGGAAGATTGCTTTTCATGCTAACATACTTCCAGGAAAGTAGTGCAAAGCACGCATTATCTATCAGATCAGTGTTAAACTATGATCCAGCAAATCGCGTTTGGTCACTTAGCAACTCCTTTATTTTCGTGACACGCTTCGTTAATTAAACATTCACGCATTGCTCGCCACTGTTGTGGAATTTTCACACTGAGATGAGATGTAATTACTGGAAAAAAAACTATTTGATGCAACGCTTGTTCCTATAAAATACCAAACGATTTGGGCGTTGTGAGAACGGATTGTTTCAAAATTCACTTAAAATACTTTTACTATGTTTGTAGGTGAAGGGATTAAAGTGCAGGTTGCAGGTCACCGTTTTACTATAGCTGAAACAACCCAAAACTTTACTAATGCTAACATTAGGATTTCTATTAAGGATTGGGTTGTTTCAGTCGTAGTAAAACGAAGACCTGATAGGTTAGTTTTTGGATTCCAGTCTGTGCAGTCAAAGCCTACATATAATAGGATGTAAACTGATAAAGTGCATAAAATGTACACAGCAAGAGGGAAGAAATGAAACAAATCAGAAGTGGAAACAAATAACTAATTTAACCAAGTATTATTTGTGACGACTTTGTCAGCTTTTTGGTTAATTGCAGTGTCTCAGGATTTTTCAAATTTCGTGTCTCAGATCTTTGTAATCGTCCTTTTTATTTAGCTCTTATTAACCGAGCAGAGGGTTATATTAGTTCTCCACAATTCCGGGGCTTTGCGATCTGATTTTGGAAAACTTCTGACTAAAGCTTAATTTATAGAAACTTGTATGGCAGAAGACTCATCAACCGGAATGGTTTTTCAAAATTATCTGTTTTCAACCCACACTAGCGTTTTCGCATCGTTTTCACCTGTCCACACTAAAAACGCTTAAAAAGGTAAAAACAAATGATACTTAATCAAACCACGCTTCTTACATCTCTGTTTTGGCTTGCACCCGCTAGAATTAGAACGTTTTCAAAAAGAAGCTTTATCAAAAGACAGTTTTAAACGTTTTCGAGTCGTTTTAGTGCAGACGACACTTATCCTTAGCGATGACCGCAAAACTATATGTTGATTACTCGTGGAAATGACTGCTGCACCATTAGACTTCCTTGTGTTGGGTTTCTCTTGTTGTGAAACACTTCTTTCGTACGTCTTGCCGGGGTTTTCTTTAATATTGGTAGACCAAATATCGTAAACTAGGGATTACTGAGGCTTAAAAAAAACCGTGCTGGGAAAATGATTCAAAGAAATCTCGGGGCTGGTTTTAGTTGATACAGAAAGTCTCTGTCTGCACTGAACCTCATCTCCATATATTTAAGGTGAGAGATTCCTGGTCCCTCGTAGCACGTTTGGTGGAAAAGACGGGGCACGGGGTACCGGGGTCTGGAAAACACGGTGTCCCGGGGTTTATGGAAAACATGGGGTGACGGCGGCAGGAACAAAACTAACCTGTGATCAGGCGTACTAAACATTCATTAAAGCTAACCTTAGGCTTAAAAACTCTTGTTTAGGTCTAATTAGGCCTAAGGTTACCTTCAATGAATATTTCGGGAGGGTTGTGTTTTATACCTGCCGCGCCGTCACCTCGTGTTTTCCGCAGACCCCGGCACCCCGCGCACCGGCTTTTCCACCAAACCCTTTTAGCACGCTGTCCTCACTCCAGACGGGGTGCAGGGATGGCGCAATGGTGAGAGCACTCGCCTCCCACCAATGTGGCCCGGGTTCGAGTCCCAGATCCGGCGTCATATGTGGGTTGAGTTTGTTGGTTCTCTACTCTGTACCGAGAGGTTTTCTCCGGGTACTCCGGTTTCCCCTCTCCTCTAGTGTCTAGTCGTTCTAGCGCTGGAGCACTAATTGGGGACACTGTAAACTGAAATTAACAATTAACACAAATCAAGTTCCTTTCCTTTCTAAGACGGAGACATTGACGAAAATGCCACCTCAAAATATAACTTTGCACTATCGCAAGTCTTTCGCGATTATTCGATCTCATTCACGTTGTATAACGTGGGCGAATTATCCAAAAAATAAATTGGTAGGAACGGTTTCAGAGTAGATTGAAGAGTGAAATGTTCGCATTGTCATGCTCACGTTGTCGTCAAAACCCCAAATTTGGTGATTTCACGTCGTTATGCTGAGTACCACCTACATTATGTGCTAGAATGAGCACCGCACGATTGCGTTTCGTCTTTTGATCAATGATATTATTCCACTATGGTGCCATTTTACCACATTTGGTCACGAGAACGAGAAAAACATGAGAGGGTAATACACTGCAGTCCTGCTTTAAACGGTTTAGAAGAGAGGAAATACGGCGTGTTGAAATTGTTTTCACACCGCCGACCACTTGGTAGCCTGCGAATACAGCTGACTCACATTCGAGCGCTGCAAGCGGCTGGGGCGATGTGAGTCGGCTGTATTCGCAGGCTAAAAAGTTGGCTCAATTGAGAGTGCACTGTATCCCGTGCGGGTGGTCGAGGGTTCGAACCCCGGCCTGACTGACACTCAGGGGACTTAAATAACTGAACAAAAAGTGCTAAATTAAAGCCTTTGTAACTACATCTGCAATTGGTTAGACTTTCTAGTCATCTGGGATAAGGACTCTGTGGGACGCTAAAGAACCCACACATTATTCGCAAATTTCCCGGTGTTGTGGTCTGACCCTTCCAGAATGAGGTCGGCTTGAAGGGCTTCTGCGTGAATGAGACTACAGTTGTCAATAACAGCCAGAAGTCAGGCTACTTAGCCAAGTGCTGGAGCCTCACTCAAACATCAAACTCAAATCTCAAACGACGCAAAGCCCGAGAATTGGCAGTGGCTGTCGTCCTTTCTGAAGTACTTAAGACAAAATACGATAGAAAATCGAGCAATTTCAGTTTTTTGTGGACAAAAATCTGGTACCAGAATAATTCTAAGTATTTTACAGTCCTTTTTACATTTTCTTAAAGCTAGAGATGAAAAGAATTGTCTGAAATAACACCGAAAACAAGTTCCCATATGAACGAGAAAAATTAAATTTCAAAGTTCAGAGAAATTGTGCAAACACAGGTAAATTTCATCATCAGTTCAACCGTTGTTTTTGACGTTTGGTGTTGCCAGAAATGATTTTTTTGAGAAGATGTTTAAAATAGACGTACAGAAGACTGCAATACTATGTCAATAATCGTGGTACTAGATTTTTGTCCACTTGTTACTCGAACTTCTGGTGGATTCCGTCTTAATATCTTAGAACTGAGCCAACAATCAATGGGGCGAGGCAAAAGGCAAGGTGCTGTAAGACATACCGGAAGAAAATTGACAAAAACAGAGGTGAAGTGATTGGTACATTTAATTTAAACCTCTATTTTCTTATCATAATTTGAAATAAATATCCATATCCGCTACAAACGCCGTCGAAGCTGCTCTCTTCTTTGTTCCATTTGAGAATTTTGAACCTCTCTTACGCATCACATAAGTTGATATAATTTGCAGAGCAATAGGTTAAAAAGCGAAGAATTTACATTTTTTTCATGCGCACTTTTAAATTTACTGTCATCTTCAACCCAGAGCACTCCTCACAGCTCCACAACTAAGATGCAAGCACATCTCGAGTGGCCTCATAGGCTGCGCATGCGAAGGCACTGTTCGGGAGTGAGGGAGTGAAAAGCCACGGACTGATGAAACCGCGAGGGGAATGAGGAGAAAACCCAAGGGTTCAGGCCAGGTCTTCCAAATATAGGAGAATCTTGCGTCATTAGCAGAAGGCTATCGTTTTCTAGTCAACCGCCAAGAATAAAATACTGAATATTGACAGTGCATTGCATAATGAGATATCTCTGAACATTTGAACACGATATACCAGATAATCTCTGAGCAACGGTGCTTTCAAAATTCAAAATTTTACAAAGAAGGTATAGGACCATTTGCGTTTGGCCTCTCAAGAATTTATCAGTTTCCATTATCAAAGCCAAAAGGCTTAAAACTGGAGATTTAACTTAGTTTAACAAGTTCTTTTACCTTTTGAAGTCAATTCGCGATCTCGTCCCTAAAGTACGCTGCTCTCTTAGTCAGCACCAAGAACACGGACTCTGGCCACTTCCAATTTATGCGCAGTCGTAGTGAAGGACCATTCTTGCAACCGTTGACAACCACTGTTGTTTCAAATTTATTTCTGAGCGTGCGTAGACGAGCCGGAAGTCCGTGATTTGCGGACTTCCTGCTTTGGAAGTGGCCAGTGGTCCGTGTTCTTGGTGCTGATCAAAGGAAAAGCGGAATCTGGTGACGAGATTGGTCAATTTGCAAATAACACGATACCTTTTGTGAGCAACCTCGTATATTAACAAACTGTAAACAATGACGTCAGCAAAGATTCCCTTTTAGGTTAATTTATACTCGCTTTTTGTTCCTTGGTCAATCTTTTCACGACGTCGCAAAGGTGGATGTTATACGGCCGAGGAGATATTTATTCAGAAGCGCAGATCATCAGTTGTCCAGTGTTAATGCTGCCTAAGTCTTGCGCTACCAAATAGAAAATCCAGTATCCTGTCCATGACAAACACAACGGCAAAATCTGCTAGAAGTACTTGCATAAATGTTTCGCGGAACTAGACGAGAAAAAAAGAACAAAGTTCTGTAATTTCACCAGCCAGCTTGAGACACCACACTTCACATGAGAACCACACACAATTACAGATTGAGTACACGGTAAGAGAGCGGCCGTGAGCTGAAAACACTCTTAACCAGGCATCAACCATCAATACATAGTATCTTACAGTTTACATGGGCTCTTTAAAATTCATTTTGTTCCAACGACGGTCAATATTTTTTTGGGAACAACACACTGCATGGGAAGTGACATAAACGCCAATTTCGCGCTACTCGTTTCCGACTATAATTTAGGACCCAACTCTTTTCCCAATCCAATAAGACTTGAGCGAAATTGTTTTAATGACACTTCCAACAACTGGGATGCCACTGTAACCATATTAATTCCATTCACTTGCATGGTGTTGGTAGCTTTTCAAAGAAGCCCCGAAGTAAAGGAATCCCGAGATTCTCAAAGTGCCACTGTGATAAAGAAAAAAATCACTTCCCTTTTTTTCTTCAGGTTTTGAAAGTGTGTTTGCTTAACACCTGACTGGCAAAAGTTTGAGCTTTGATTGTTATCTAAAGTCCGTTTAATTTGGGTGTAGTTTTGGATTTCACGGTCCGCCTACTCACGTCCAAAACTGACCGACTGGACCTCAGGGGTTTCAGTTCAGGGAAAAGTGACGTTAAAGGCTCACTAGCTTAAAATTTCAGAGTGTGAATGCAGCTTATTATAAATGGAAAACGCATTCTTGAACTTGTGAGCCTTTGACGTCATTTTCTCCTCGAACCAGCTCTCTCAAGAACTTAAAGTTCGTAATGGCGGACCATTAAATAGGAAAATTCGATTTAAAATAAACAGGTGTCTTTTTGAAAATTCAAGGCTTAAAACTTTGGTCACTAAGTTATTGGTTAACATAGTTTTGAAATCCAAAGAAAAATAAGAAGATTTTTTGGTCACAGGGGCACTTCAAGAATTCTCCACAACTCAAATGAAAACTTGCACTCCCAGCGCGTGAGTACTTTCAACCCACGCATTTCCCTTAAAATTCGCGATCTTCTCGCTGCACAGTCAATGAAGGTGGAGGCGCAAGCAACGAAAATAGGTTGGGTAGCACTAATTTTCCCTCCTCATCTCTTTCTTTTGCCTTGATGACGTAAAAATCCAGTAATGTAGCAGCTCTCGTAACCTGCTAGTGTTTGGTATTGTTAGCAGCTTTTAAGCTGGCCTACTGTTTGGTCTTTTGTTTTTGGCTTAGGTATCAAGCCAATCACATTATACGTTACGGGCGCTGCTACATGACTCAAAAATCTCGTTAACAAAACACATACCCCGCACTCGCATGGGCACGAACGAATAGAAACACCCACCGACATTGTTTCTTCAAGTTATGAATGCTATTAGGATTACCTTTGGAGGAAAGGAGACTATTTCAAATTGTTCATTGATTTCTGGAACAGAACCTGTGATCATACAAAGGACGAATCCACCCGACGCTAATAAGCTGTACAGTAACGCTCTATTATCCAACAGACTCTCCATAAACGGGTGACCCTGAGAAAGTGAAATCAATTGAGTTAGATGAAAGAAATGAAATCTGAATGAAAAAGCGAGTCAAAATGAAACTAAGCTATAGAAACAAAACTGAGCAGATATTCAAAAAACAGAATTGCGGTCGTTTCGCCCGAACCGAGAACCCGTTCGTCCAAAATGAAAGTCCACTCGCCCGAACTGAAAAGGTGTTCGCTGGACTATTCTTGTATAACAATACACACACAGACAGTAAACTGGTAGATTATGCATCACGTACTTTAATCGAAATAGTTTAAATTCGGGGGAAGAATTTGCTAGGCTATGTATGGATAAACTTTAAATTTTGTGTGCTCTTAAATCTGTCTTATATTACGTATCGGGCGAACGGGTTTCACTTCGGGTTTCACTTGAGAGATGATGAATTTATGAACTTTTCGTATATTTGAAACCGCAAATACAGGAGAGATGAAGATCATAGCAGTTACGCAGCAAAATTAAGCAGTTGCGAAGAAATTAAAAGAACCAGGCTTTGCAGGGTATCATGGTTGACAAATCGTTGACAATAACGAAAACAGTCAAGAATACATGGAAACCTTAAGACAAGCAGAAAACGTGAACAATACGCGCTGTTCAAGACTGAGCGTGATATTAGTTTGGAATTGAGCAAATCATAACGACAGTATCGCGAATTTTAACTTAAAGGAAATTAAAAAACAATCCATCGCTGTATAGTATTATTTAAACGTAATTTTTTGAAAGAACATCTGCATCTATTGAGGGGTATATAGAATGAGATTTCGTGTATTGCAATGTCAGATTTTATAGTTTTACAATTAGTGCCTTAATAGATTACTTGAAATTTTTAGGGAATAAATTATTTCAAGTGTAAATATTTATTTTAGGGTAATGTTGTACGACTCTACGGGCTTTTAGCCATAAATAATATCGTTGCGATTGTTGTGAAAGAGAAGTTTAGTACAAACGCGCATATGCTCCATTTCGACAATTTAGATCCTTGTAGTATAACGGGAGATATGACCCTCGTTTAATGACGAAGCTCCCAAGAGTCTCCCATAGCTCAGTGGTAGAGCATCCGAACTAGTAATCGGAAGGTCGTCGTAGGTTCGACTCCTGCTATGAAGCACTCGTGTTTTTTTCCGATTATCCCCGAGTCAACATCGAAAAATAAATCTCTTTAAATTTTATCGTGTGATGAGTACCTTGTAGTTGATTGCGAAAGTTGCCAGCTGCATAGCTATGGACACAATGTAAACTGTACTGTTGACAATGGTGGGTTGAAACTTAGCATCCAAGTCAACATATCCAGCCTCCCTACAATGAAAACAACAAACCAGTGAGTACACTGCTTGTACGACCAACTGAAGAACACTCTAAATTTTATTCTTAAACGGTTTTCGCCACTTTGAACTTGGTCCTTCGACCACACGAAAGTTTTAAACTTGAATCTCAATTGTAAAGCACCCGAATCACATGATAAATTTCGGTGTAGGAAGAAGGCTCCCCCGGAGGTAGTGCGCTCTCCTTGCGCCACAAAAACCCTGCTGGCAGGCTGTATATAGAAGCCCTGTTAGTAAACTGTCTAGCCTAATATAAATTCTTAATTGGTCGCACGCAAACCACTTAAACGAAGAGTTGAACTTAACTCCATAATTTCAACTGGAACCGGTGTGCCATTTTAACAAGTGCTTGTCTCAAACAACAGTTTAAATAGAAATCTGTACTCACGTTCCAGCAGTTAGTCTCTTGGCATGTCGCACCATGTACACAAGCGCCCAGAAATGAACCGCAAATTGACATAGTACGGTTACTATGGTGTACACATTAAATATATTAGGCAATGGACGGCGTTTGGACAGAGTTGAAAGAGGCTGAAAGAAAAAGTACAATGACAGACGAGTTTAACTAGCGACGCAAGGACATGCGCATGCGCAAGCACAAGCACAAGGATCACAATTCTTCCTCAGTTTTCTTGTGTTTGCGCTTGTGTTCGCCTTATGCTGTGTGAAAAGAAAACACGGCAAAAAGAAAAGGAGTCAACACAGTCGTCCCCATGGCTGTTATTAGGAGCAACACGTTTTTATTTACAGCGAAACTTCTAGCATTAGTAAGACGTATAAAATTTGTTACCTTAGACCGCGATATAAACAAGAAGCACCCTGCCAATAGGATTCCCTGTAATGTTGCTTGTCTGCAAGAAAAACAAAGACAGCAGGCTCAGAAACTATCAAAAGTGTGATCTAAAGTTACCCTGAAAGATTTTCAGAAAAAGAAACTATCTAGACTATGATGGTGATTGACGATGTTAAAGCCGAGTCCTTTTGAAAACACCGCCTATCTTGTAGGGTGAAGGAAACCCAGATCGGAGAACGAGGACGACTACCAGTACGAGTTTTCCGTACTGAGCATGCGCATAAGGTTTGGAGGCAGACATTTCTGGAAGTGCGCGTGCTAAGAACGGAAATCTCGTAGTCGTAGTCATTTTCGTCCTCTGGTCTAAACGTCCTTAATACTGAATATCTGAGAACAACAAGGGCGACCGGACGCTCAGTTGGTTGAGCATCGGACTATTGTGCGGGAGCCGAGTCGAGGGTTCAACTCCTCGCCGGATCAACACTCAGGATCTTTGAATAACTGAGGAGAAAGTCATGCCTTTGTGATTCCATCTGCTTATGGATAGACACTCTAGTCTTCGAACTCTCGCATAACGCCGATAAGCCATAAGCCCTGTCTCACAACCCTTCAAGGTTCATTAACCTGTGGGAGGTAAAAGAACCCACACACTATATTCGCAAGAGCAGCGTATGGAGTTCCCGGTGTTGTGGTCTGTCCTTTGTGGCATAATTAGAGGACCGTGAATTAGAAAACCTTAAAAGGTTATTTGCGTCTCCTTCTTGTAATAAAGCGCTCGGAGTGTCGTGCAAGTCTAGATGGTAAAGCGCTAAAAGGCATGCAGTGTCTTACCCGTCACTAAACTTGATTCCATCTAAGTAAAGAACACTTTGACTGTAGGCGAGAACCAGCGCATTCAGCGCTAAGATTTTGAACATTTGGAGCGTGGTGACAAGTGTACAACGACCCTGTTTTACGATGTGACAAACTGCAAGGTGAGAGAAAACATCGAAAGTCTATATCAAATGCTACGTTTGTCAGTCAGTATCGTTTAGTTTCGCAAGACAAAAATTCGTCGATCAACATGCCAACAAAAGACGTTTATGAATTGGTCTTCTCGTTGACGAAGAAGTCTTAAAAAGCAAAACCACTTAGAAAAAAAGCACT
>NC_090884.1:61790370-61807870 GCF_036669925.1 Montipora capricornis
ACTTACTGATTTATCCTCTTTTGGCTTGACAGTGCCTTTCTTGCCAAGGTCAGGAAGTTTCTCTGGAGCACCAGCAAGAAGGGCCACACCTATACAGAATGGCTACACTTAACTAAGCAACAAAAATTGACACTTAAATACCCAATCAAATTTTGACTTCGAGGGGGTGGGCGCCATTGTCTACTTGCAAGCTTCTGCGATAGTATTTGACGTCATTTTGTGAGACGGTCGGATCATAAATGACCCGCACGATGAGTTCCTTTCATAGAAATCGTTCCACAGTGTTTATCTGCAGATCAATGACAAACACTCATTTCCTAACAAACAAACGAATAGGCCATTCTACAGTTGTTTGCTCAGCGACCTAGCCTATGAATGGATGCGAGGCTGCCGGTGACCTTGTATTGATACAGACCTCACTGCTTTTATCATGGAAATTGTGTGGTTGTAATGTTAATTAGTCTTAATTAACATAAGAAAAGCATGAAGGTTTGTATCAAAACAGGGTCACCGGCAGCCTCGCTTCCATTCTTAGGCCAGGTAACTTAGCTACATCTGTCAAATGGGTCTATTATAGCCTTGAGGGACTGAGCATTTAAGTTTTGTTAAAAATTAGCATTTAGTTTGCTCTCGACATCAAATTGTCTCTGTGCCGAATGTAGAGTTGTTGTTGAATGTTCTGTTACGTCGTGATCGTGTTTCATTGGCCTGAAAAGCCCCTATGGGGAGTTGTCAAGTAAGTATGTATCTGTTCTATTGTCCCGAAACTTTTCTTAAAAACGAATAGCTAGCTTACTTCACAATCATTTTGGATTTTGTTTCCTTGAAAACATGTCAAAAGACCCGGCCCCTGTAGCTTAAAGGCCGCCCAATAACTATATCAAGTAGATAGGTCATTCAATATTCGGAGTATGAAATACACTTTACGTTACACGTCGTCCAAAGTTTTTGTACATGCCTTTACTTCGATGTGCTAAGAGTGTGCAGGGATCTCGCTAAGCGCTGGTTGCCGGTGAAAATCGACGCTTGAGAAAAGGGTGATCGCCGGCTGAATTTTGGCTGTCGAATTGAAGTGACTGAGAAGATCGCAAATTATTCTCTAAAAAATATTTCATGCATTGAATCGTTTCTCTTCTGAAGATACAGAGGGATTTATGCCACCCGAAATATACGCCCGAAAGGTTTCAGGACTTTCGAGAAACGCCCCCCGTCTTTTGACATGTTTTAAAGGAAACAAAAACAAAATGCTGGAATAAATTGTTATAACCAAGTGGATTGCAGGTTTACAAATGGATTTTTAGGGCCGACAAGCTTTCTAACTTTCAAGAAAGGGGCCCCAGATCCTTGTTTTATGCCCAAGATCATTCTAAGGGTCTCCAATTGCTCCGTGATAGCGCATTCGAACTAGTAACCAAATATCATAAGACGTCTAACATTCGGGGCACTCGGAATTTTTTCGACTATGACCACCTCACTATCTATTAACACACCACTTCACAAAGGGCTTTTTGTACACATTAAATCATACCACAATGCGCATGCTTGAGTGCTCCTACGTCATTGGTGCCATCACCGCACATAAGGGTAACGAAGCCTTTGCTCTTAAGTGTAGTTATTACAAATTCCTAAGGAAAAATAAGGCGAGAAGTTTTTTAGAGGTACTGTGCAGCGGGCTATGATTTCAAGTTATCACAGGCAACTTGATCATAACGCAGGAGATATCTTTGCAACTGCTTCTTAAGCGAGACTCTTACGCCACGATCAAAAACGCGTAAATTGCTGTCGACGCTCACCGAAAATACCCGTTTTCGAACGAAACAATGAACGTCATTTGATGGTGAAAAAAAACACTTTTTTTACAAAAATTAAATAAAATTGTGAGAGCCACCTTCGACAGAACAAATTCCCGCCAGCTTCATTACGCAGGTTTTTCGTATTGCACTTAGATATGAATGAAGACTAAAGTAAACAAAGGCTTGGGAGATTCTCGGTTTAAGAAAAGAAAAGAAAAATTGTCACAGAATGGGCCTCACCTAATAACTAATGGTGAGAAAAATTTTCAAACTATTTCGTTATTTCTCAGGGCTACACAAATTGACTAGAACAGTAGTTTTCCCAAAAGAACATGGATTCTGCAAGAATCCCTATTCTAAATAAGACCATAATGGAATTCGCCCCAAAATTGTAGACCATGGTTTAAACTGACTCGGAGGTTTTTTGAAGCTGTAAGACTCCATTTACTTCGTTTTGGTTAAAATACCTACATCAAAAAGAGGAGGCAAATTTAATGAAAGAGACAGAGTGTGCTACCTTTTGCTTGGGTGCCACTCGAGCGAATACTTGGATGTTTTGAATAATGGAATTAAAAAACTTCGCTAATTTCGTGGTGGACTGTAAATATGAAAATGCCTGTTGGGAAAGAAAAACAACAAGAGGTGTTAACATAGTGCGAGGTGTGCACCTGGAAAGCGTGGCCTTGCGGCTAGAGAAACGGAGTTAAACTACCAGTAGCAGCAGCAGTCCCATCACAACCAACACCACTAGCAGAACCACCACCACTGCCACCAACACCACCACCAACACTACCACCAACACCACTACTACTACCACCAACACTACCACCAATACCATAGACCACTTTCATAAATGGCGACCACCTTTACAATCTTTTTGTATCTATGTAAATTAGACCTACTGCCCTCATTTTGAACAAACATTCTTTTGAAATTTGCTCGCCGAACTGAGGTGTACTAGCATTAAAGCTAATACGACACCAGCACTACAGAACCAGCCAAACTTGTATAACGAATGGCTTTACTTTCAACGTTAGAAAGAAAGATGTAAGTTACCTCGCCCGTGACACACAAGTCGAATTTGTCGATCAGTTCCTTGTTTCCGCCAGAGGGAATGACGGGAAGACTGAAGGAGCGGTCCACTGTCTGCCAATGCCACGCGCTTTCCACTGCTGAGAGTTGAAGGTAAAGATCTCTCAAGAAAAAGACAAACTTAAGTAACGATGAAATTAGAGGAAAATCCTCCCGGCTAATTACATCAAGCTGTAGTGCTGTCCTCTGGGATCATACATGGACAATTCGCCCTTGTCACACGGCGGCCATGTTGTCCCGGGAGACCAAAAAAGCTTTGTTTTACCACGCCAAGCCTCACCCCCATGGTTTCCACTACGAGGCTTGGCGTGGTAAAACAAAGCTCTTTTGGTCTCCCGGGACAATATGGCCGCCGTGTGACAAGGGCGAATATAGCGGCTGCCAGAAACGTCATACGTAGCTTTCGACCCGCGCGCTTCGAAATTCAGTCCTTAAGACAACCAAAGAGGATTCCCACAATCGAAACGTTCATTTTCCTAACTAGTACCACGGTTTTCTTTGTTGGGCAGTTATATCAAGATCACATCTCTTACGCTAATAAATCTGGGTGAGACTACTGTCCTGGCATCCGAAATGTTCACTTCCGGCCAACATACGCTGCTCAAAAACCTCGTGTGCTTAAGCTCCCTTCTATCTTGTTTATTGCTTTAGCTCTTCTGCTGATCGAGTTTTCACCCCAAATAAAAATGATTATTAGAGGGACTAGAGCTTTTCGATTCAGTGTCGAAAGTAATTAGCGAATTGTATTGGTTTTGCATTGCTTCACTCAGTGATTGGTTCAAAGTTCTCGCGCCATTTTTTCAACCAATCAGAAGTGAAACCAAAACCAATCGTGGCTTGCACATTTTCCCGCGCTTTGTGTCGGCTACGTTTAATTACTTCAAGTTTTGATTGGTTTACTGGATGGTCCCCGTCCTTTATCATTGGCCAAAGTAATTACTTTGGTTTTGGTTTTACGACACTCGATTGAAACTTGTCCTAACGTCCAAAGACGACAGTTAGTAACGTGCTTGGTATTGCTTGCACTGAAGTCATAGTCACAAGCTTCATTTCACTGGAACACACTCAACAGATTCCAGCTTACCGTGATTATTAGCGCTTTCGGGTGGTGAAAGCACAAGAATTTCCCTTCTGGTGAGCCGAAGCTCGCGTGCCACGTGACATGCAGTCAGCGGGTTATCCCCAGTGATCATGGTGATCTGTACACAGAAGAAAAAAGGACACGCTGGAAATGAATCTGCCGATCAATTGCTAAAATTCCGTTTTCGTGATGAACAAATTAATCTTAAATTGTCTGTTGAATAGCACACTCGACAGTTTAAGACGAAAGTTTAAAACCAAACGTTCTAATACTCAAAGCGACCTTGAAAAGCGCAAAAGATCGCAATGTCGCATAAACTCGTCAGCTAGTGTCCGTTGTCCTGAAGGAAGCCTGGCTCTAATAATGAACTTTTCTTTATTTAAGTGTCCAGTATATGAAGTTCACAAATCAAGCCAAATCAACTCGTATTAAATCTGAGAATGGTTTTTGAGGAGAGGGGAAAACCGGAGTACCTGGAGAAAAACCTTTCGGACCAGAATACAGAATCAACAAACTCAACTCGCATGTGACGCCAATTTTGGAAATGGAAACCGGACCACATTGGTGGGAACTTCACCGTGGGGAGCGATTGCCATCCCTGCTCCAAGATGATTAATAACAATGATTAATAAAACGGATATCAGCCTATTTACCGCAACTGATAATCGCTTTATTTATCAATAATCACTTTATTACCCGGTAGTATATGTAATCGCATGGGTCCGAGGGCGTATTTTTATCACACGTAGTTTCAAAGTTTTCACAAAATTGGCCCGCGAGTCGCGACGAGGGCAATTTGGAAAACTGTGAAAATACAAGTGATTTTAACCCTTAATTGAATGAGGGCACATTGCGATTACATTTTTATAACATAAAGGGCAAAATTATTGAGGGAAGCCCGTTCATTGCCGCGAAAAATGACAATCAACTTAACATGCTTTCGTTCGATTAAAGTTCAATTCAATAAATCGATGCTGTCGACAGAAAGAGCGCTTAATTTCATTAAACTGTATTTTACATGAGGACAAAAAGCAGTTTTATCAGAGTCAGAATCTGGAAGAGGTTCCTCTTGTAACTTCGCTTGCTCTGGATAAGCAACTGTTAACCACTCACAACCAAGTAATCATGCCCTCTTAGTTACCAAGTGTCCTCGAGATTAAGAAAAAAATGCCCTCCGTCTCAGCCAATCAGTATTTAGTCATTTTGCCCGTATGTGATAAAAGCCTTAAGTGCTCGAATAACTGCGGAAACTTGAAAGCGGACCAAATTAAGCGATATTTTTTTGACGAGAGAGGAAAACTGAAGTAACGGGACAAACGCTCCTCGGAACATCTGAGAAGAGAGCCAACTATTCTGTTACTCACGTGATGAGATGATTCCTGGATCTGCTTAATCGCGGCTTTCGAGTCGCTCTTGAGTGGACACGAGATGACCACAAATCCCGCGAATTGCAAGTCACTTTCGCACTCATCGCGTTTCATGTCTCGGATCTGTTGGAAGCAATTTTAATTTCTTGAATTCTTCACCATTCCACCAAACATATTTTTTTGTAGTGTGTGTTATTCTTGTAATGCGAGTTTATTAATACTCTTTCGTTGCGAAAGGATGAAATAGAATGAGCAAGGCCGCTGCCTAAGAAAATTTTAAAGGGGCCCTCAGAGCTAAACGCTGAGAACTTAGGAGCCCAACATATGAAGTGAAAGGTGTTGCTGTGAAAAATTAAGGCGCCCAGAGCTATTCTTTGGGAGCCCCAGGCTACCGGGCTCCTGTTAGGCAACAGCCTTGATGAGATCGCCAGGAGGTATAAGCAGTGTGCAACGAAATCACAGGGTCATCGGTTCGAGTGACATGGAAACCAGGATTGGTTCAATTCTATCTTGAAGTGATTGTGTGAAGCACAATGCATGCAAAGCAGAGGAAAACCTATCACATTAGTTTTGTCACAAGACACTGGTTTGCACGTACACCACAAGCAATAAAAGTGAAGGGTTTCCTAAAGATCTAACACTGCCCGCGTCCTTGGCATGATTTGATTGTGATACTTTCATTATTTTTGCGATTGCCTGCAAATCTAGACCAAAGTGCAAAGGCAAGCTAAGACTTCTCAGTTACAAACTACCGTAACAACAAGCTATAATGGCAATGCATAAAAACATGACAAATACCACACCTCTTTGGCAGTAACTTCTCCTATCTTCTTGTACCCAAGAGCTAATACCCTGGCACCTTGACACGTCATTCGGTGATAAATTGTGTCATAGTTTCTTGGAACAGCCTTGTACTACAAGAAAAAAAATTCAGGCTTCTTCAAAAGTTGTTTCATAAACTGAGAAGATCTTTCGTTTACAAAATAGTTTTATAGTTCGACTGTTCCAATATATTAATTCATATACCTTCCATCATACTTTCGCGTCTAACGGGATGTAGAACTAACTCACAGTTGAGATAAATTGCTCAGTTGTTAGAACAATGCAACACAATCGCGCGCGGGTCATGGGTCCAAGTTTTAGTATAAGCCTGGGTCCAGTTGTTCAAAACCCGATGAAAACTAATCCATGATTATATACCAACCAAGGTTTGATTTTGCCCGTCAAATAAGTTTGCCCGTCTAATTTTATAATAAAGCAAAAAAAATTACGCTAGGTCAAAACTGAAGGTAAAGAATCTGGAGGAAACATTTTTGATCGGTAAATAAACTGATAGAGAACTTTCCATTAATCCAGAAGAGCGAATTCTATATGACCTTGAAAAATAAATGTAAAATCAGAACGTAAACAAAAATGAAAAACATTTAATTGGCTTATCGAACAAAAACAAACGAGCCCGAACTATCATTGGCTTAACGAACGCGGATGGAAAAAACGTCATCCCTCCATGGAACTTTCTGGAAAGTTTCCCTTTAATGACATTTGAAATGCAGTAATGTGATTGGGCAATCGAACTGATTACTGCCCAGATTATTCCCTTAGCGCGAATAAGGAGAAGCTTTGTTTTAATCTTGCCAAACATTGGTCCGTGAAACAAATTGCGCACACCTTCTCCAGGTTATACGAAAGTCGCTCTATTAGCTAAAACGGGCTTAGAATAAGTGAGTCTTGGATTTTTTACAGGCTTCTTTCTCATTGCTTCAGTAGTTCCACAACCTGTGATGATCTTTCGCTGAGAAAACATATTTTTTTCATTTCTTCGGTTTCTGGGGAACATGCACTGGATGCAAAGGACTGCAACATAACTTTTGCTTACCATAGATCTGAGTGTTTCCGGAGCTCCTTTAACTGTTACTATGTATTCCGTTGAAGATGAACCAGGGTTTTGAACAGACACAACAGCCGACATTCTCTTGAGCGCGCTTGAAAAATGATGGCGATGAACTACGCGCATGGAGACACGTTTTCCCTTGTTTGGCATCAAGATATCACCTGAAAAAAGAAAAAAATCAACGTCAAGTTTTTGTTTTCAAAGTTAAGTTCAAATGGATATGAAACAATTAAAAATTGCATTGGCAAAAAACGGAGAAATTGCGGCCCAGTGGTTAGAACGCTTGCCACTGCAGCATGTAGTTCCCGGTGTTGTGGTCTGTCTTCTGTGGTGTATCATGGTTGGGAGGGTAAATGCTCGGCGATATTAGCTACACCAAGCTACTCTAAAATCCGAGGGTAAAGAAAGATAAATGATATATGATATGATATGATGCCTTGACATCCGGAGTTCCCGGGTTCAAGACTCGTTCTGACCACTCGTTGAATTTGATCCTGGTAGTCCCTGGTTCAACTTCTCGGCCGCACTTGTAAACAGCCAAATGGTTTGCCACCGGCCAGTTGGGATTCCTGAAAGTTGTCGTTGTTGTTGTGTTCTGTCTTTTCGTTGATTGGGTTTCATTGCCCCTGAAAAGCCCCTATGGGGAGTGGTCAATTGCAGAAAGTATGTTTTGTATTGTAAACGGAAAATTCTTTCGCGAATTTTTGGGTAAGCCGCCAGACCGGGCATGTATCTTTTTCTTACCTCTAGTAAGTCTCCAATCAACAGCCTGCAACACTGCTTTCTCAAGAGGATCACCAACTAAACTATCATCTAAGAAAGCCAGCGAATGACAGGACGCCAGAACACGTGTAGTGTCATCAGGAATGTCCGACACAGAACACACTTCATCGTCATCCCTTTAAAATATTTAGAAAATCCTTTAATTTTTTACAATGAAATAACTCATACCTTAAGGACTGATGGCTTTCGGTTTCTTTTATGAGTAACACCTGCTTTTGCTCCAGAACTATTACAGTGCGTACACTGAAACCGAGGCCACCTACATAATTTACAGTAACCGACCCCACAGTTACTATTAAAAGCATCAGCGGTCAAAGAGCAAGTTGCGATTTCATTGTTTTGTACCGGACATTTGATTCGCGGGATCTGAAAATGTCGGAATCTATTGTTTCAGCTCTGCCGGTTTCAGTGAACGCACTGTAACTAGCCCAACTAATTTCATTCTTGTCCTTAGTTACATTCCTCGTACAGTTACTCTTTTTTAATCGATCTACATGTACAAGTTCCCTCTTCGTCCGAATCTGCAATCTTTTGAATCTTTTAAAGCAGCTGCCTTGTCGGGAGTCAGGCAACTTGGAATTTCGCAAGTTCGAAACTAACTGCTCTTTAAAATTAGCTCAAGCTAGAGTGGTTTTCAATTGAGTGTCGAAAGTAATCAGTGAATTTCTGTGGTTTAGAGCGAGTTTCAAATGAGTGTCGTAAAACCAAAACCAAAGTAATTACTTTGGCCAATCAAAAAGGACGGAGACAATCCAGTAAACCAATCAAAACTCGAAGAAATTACACGTAGCCGACACAAAGCGCGGGAAAATATACACGCGCAAGCCACAATTGGTTTTGGTTTCACTTCTGATTGGTTGAAAAAGTGGCGCGAGAACTTTGAACCAATCACTGAGTGAAGTAAATGCAAAACCAAAGCAATTCGCTAATTACTTTCGACACTCAATTGAAAACCGCTCTATGATTACTTCACTCAGTGATTTGTTCAAAGTTCTCACGCCACTTTTTCAACCAATCAGAAGTAAAACCAAAACCAATCGTGGCTGGCGCGTGTAAATTTTCCCGCGCTTTGTGTCGGCTACGTGTAATTACTTCGAGTTTAGATTGGTTTACCGGATTGAATCCTTCCTTTTGATTGGCCAAAGTAATTACTTAAGTTTTGGTTCTACGACACTCCATTGAAACATGCTCTATCCAAGAAGTATACTTGATTTCACGATGAAGGGTTAAGAAACGCTGCGGTCCACTTGTTGAGCTCTCCGTTTTTTCACAGGGAGTGAAAGAAAACGATAAATGTAAAACTGTGTAAGAAGAGCTCATAATTCAAAAAGTTGGAGACAAGCAATCAAAACAAGGAAATGCTGAGAATATATTTTTAACAATAATGTTATTTTTGCCTCCTTACCATATTGCTCATCGTTTTCAAATTAATTAGCCAATGTAGAGCGAGTTTCCATGAAGATGGAAACAGAATTTCATAATAATTACTGGCTATATCTGCAAATTTCGACATGACTTACCAAATATTTTTTTGGAAGACTGTTACTTTAAATATTGTAGTTTAGCTGGGACAAATATGAAATGGAAGCTAACACAGAGGAATCATTTGCGTTTTAAAAGCTTTCGTCATATTAGCATACTTTCTTTATGAAACATAATGATTCTTACTTTAGCCCAGCAATTCCTTGAACAATCAAGTTATCACTGGTTAAAGTTCCAGTCTTGTCAAAGCAGCACACATCTACCTTGCCAGCAAATGGAATCCTAAAGGGCTCGGTACAATACACCCCTGAAGGATTAGCAATAACAATAATAATGTTAATTCTAATTATTAAAATTGTCGAAACAAACAGTTGGTTGTCATTTATGGGCCATGCTGGTCACTACAAGGGCTATTCTTAAACATGTACAAATTCCTGTCATCGTAATTCTAAGTCATTTAAAACTTGATATACTGGAATTGAAGAGAGGCAGATAGAGTGAAGGATGGGGAACAAAATGATCACAGAATCCCTCAGTGCGAGATCACTTCAATGCTCCAGAATGATTGTATTTTTCAGTAGTGGATATGTACAACAACAGAGACAGCCAAAAACATAATCTGAGTAAATTTCTTTGGCATCCTCTGCAAAAAAGAATATGCCATGACCAGAATTTGGAATTTGTTGACCATCTTTCTTGACTTCATCTGCATTGCATCAACTTAACTGGAGAGTACACATAGTTGTACTAATAATTAATTTTGTTGCCAAGCAGTTACAATGTGGTAAATCAGCGTTTTAAAGTGATATTTATTAAAGTTTCTTTATTTCTGTGACGTTACCTAGTTTCTGTAAAGCCATCAGGGACGAGTTGACAGCAAGTGACAGTTCAATGGGAAGTTCTGGTGGAACAACTGAGGTTAGTATCAAAGTGCACTCTAAGAAAAGCTTGTAGCGATTCCTTTTTGGATCCTCAGTGCCTGAAAGGTGAAAAATAAAAGGAACGTTCAGAGCTCACCTGTCAAAAATTAATTCTTCAAACAATAAACACTGTGAAGTTGCGATGGTAACATTAAAAATTTTAAAAGAACCAGATTTATATCTGGCACATTCCAAGCTTGAAAATGGTAGGGCTCTGTACCAACATAAAAGCAATTTAAGAACCCCAGCTGGAAGTTACAAATTAGTCGATAGTAATAAACTTGGAACCACAAAAGACAAATCGAGATGGTGGTCAAAACGGAAATTTACATCAATCGTCTTAATTACTTCTACATATACAGTATGTAAAAATCCTAGTTGCTTCCTCTGCAATCTACTTACCTTTGATCCAAACATAAGCTGATGCACTGACAGCAAATATCATTAAAAACAGGATGAAGAGAAAGGTCTCCAAATTGTTTGCAGTGACACGTTTAACCCCAAATAGAATTGTTCTGAGTAGTTTTCCCTGACAGTAAAGGAGACAAAAGTTAATATGAAAATAAGAGTTTTTAAACATCTACCTACTCCTCTTCCACTGTGGTGCACCCACTCCATATTCCACAAAATAATTAATTAGTTGAATAATATTTAAAGACAAAACACATGAAGGGAAGAAGTGATTCTGGAGGTACATGTATTATGTGAATCATTCACAGAAGCAGGGATGGGAATACAATCTTGAAAAACTGGATTTCTTTTAAATTAGCTTTCAAAAATATTTGATCAATCTTAGCATAAAAATTATAACGCATAAAGTTGATTTCACCATAGGTATGATGCAATATCAATTTGAATATAAAACTGGCTTTTGAATCCCAGCCTCTTTCTTGATATGATCATTTCCTCTTGTACAAAACACATGGCTTCATTTACTTAGGTTTTCTCCCCACTTGTCATCTTAAACCCCATATCCTGTCACCTTGAATTCCTGTAAATTATGGTTTTAGTGTGTCAAAACAATTCTAATTAATTATTGTCATTATAACTTGAAATGCTCTCAGGTAATGCGATACAATTGTGATAACTAATAAAGTAATGCTCTGACATTGATCTGTTGTATTGCAAATCCATTGAAACAGTTTTCAAGGTGTTACTGTATTCTTCCAGTGAAATGTTTGTAATTTCTAACCTGAGACGTGTTAAATCCAGTTCGCAATACATATGCTACTGCACCATTATCAGGAGCTAAGAAATGAAATAAAACACAATTGCCGACCATGAGCCAAGAGGGTATTAATACATTAATTTTAAGGTTTTACTCTGAAGATGGTTATGGTTTTAAAGCTGGGTATTTTTTAGTGTTTTCGATGCACTAAAGTTGAGTCATGAAAACAAAAACAGCCGAGATTTAAGTCACTAAAGAGTAATCCTTTTTTCACCACTGCTAAAATTGCCCAGAGCTGATACTTAATGAATTATTTGAACCACAAAAAGCGAAAGAGAAAGACAGCTGTTAAAATATCTGTCTTTACACACCCAAAGTCCTTAACCCATTCCTTACTGAGAGTGAGACATGTGACCAGACAATTTTACTCGTCAATGAGGGCTGCTTTAGAGTGAATCAATGGGTTAACAACTTCTACCTCCACTTATAGATTTTATTCTGTCCTAAGCCAGATGTTTAATGTGGCTAAATGTAATTTAGGCAAGGTTAAACTCGAGACAATGCTGGCTAGCGGTCTCCGTTGCTAATCATACGTGGGGGCGGGCTTAGAGCATTTTCAGGGCCCCAGTTATTTTACAGCATTCCTGTGGAGGTCAACTCATTTCGTGCATGTCATCTTGCTTGTGCTCTTGTCAAAGCTCTTTGCTCCCAACCCCATCCCTCCCTCAAGGGGACTTTGGTAACCCTATGTCTTAGTGTGATGGTGCCTGGTGGTTGCACCCACAGGGTTGTCATGGTTACCTTGTGGCTCATTTGAGGCTCCCTCAATTTTCCTGGCACCTTCCCCACACCTATCTATTGGCCATGGGTTTACCCCATCACTGGGGGCTAATTTAGAGGTGAATGTGTTGTTTCAAAGCAAAAATCCAATTCAGGGGAATCCACCCATAGGCAGGATATTTCTTTGGGGGGGAAGGTGGGGGGTCCTGAATGAGTGCCATAAGGCACCAGTGTTTGGAAGGAATAGGGGACATCCCCCTCCCCCTCCCTGGTACTGCAATTTCCTGAGTTATCCACTGGATATTCTGTTTTAAAAACACAGCAAAAATCCATGCAGTCATCCACTCAGCCTGCTGTTTTTTTCGCAATTAATTTTTTTTAAAGTGAAGCTATGATCCTTGTAGTTATGAATGAATGAATCAATGAACGAAATGACACATGAAATGAATCATATATTGAACTGTGGATATGAAATCAAGTGAAGCTATGATCGCGGGATTATCTGGACCCACAGGTGACCAGCTCCCAACATCAGTGGCTTCATGGCTCAGTTAGAGTGTCGCACCAGCATCGCAAGGTCACAGGTTCAAACCCCATTGATCGAAGTCCTGAATTTTTGAGGCTTCGCTACGCTAAAATTGAGTTCTTATAGTAACTGCGAGGATCATAGCTTCACTTGATTTCATATGTCATTTCGTTCGTTAAATTTTTGTTGTTGTGGCTTTTTTTTTCATGGAAGGGTCACAGGCACCCTAGGCACCCCCTGCCTACACTCTGTGTGCCCCTGCAAGTATGATCACAATATTAATTACTATGTACCTTTCAGTCCTGCTGAAGCCTTGGCTGGATATGAATGTTGAACAACTTTTGTTCCACCAGACAAAACATGTAATTTACCATGTTGAACCAAATCAAAAACTTCACCATCTGGTAAATCCTCAATTGGCTCCTGTAAATGGATTTACTTCACTTAGAAAAAAAGCACTCATATGACTTTCTTTTCATTATCATTAAAAAACTAGCAGTTATGCAATAAAATGTGCATTTTTCATCCCCCTTAAAAAGAGACCTTGAAAATATTCTTTTGGCAAGTGATAAAGTGCCCTGTGTTTTATACGTAATTTTATTATATAAACACCAATGAACTACTAAGTGAGCTTTCACCCGAAAACGTGATATCTTCACATGCGAAGATAACATGTTATTTTCACACATAAAAAGATCACTGTTGCTATGGTTACATATGAAAATTGCACCTTTCAATGCCTTCGTGAAATGATTGAGTATTTCATTGGTGTTTATATAATAAATAGAACATTATATGACCGTCTGGAGATACGAAATTTGTCTTCTCGTGTTGATGATCATTTCACTCGTTCACTACACTGCAATCTGTTGGATGTCAGCCCAGCCAGTCTGGAAAAGCTAAGGTCATCCCACCCTGACTGGGTTGCTACAGGATGATGTAAGCTGTACTACATGTACATATACATGTATAGGTACATGTACTCTGTAAATGCCCCATGGCCAGGGCGGAGGGAGGGGGTTTCCTCCTCTGTAGCAAAGTTTGTTTCTGGTTGAATGCATGAAAGAATCTATCTTTGGTTCAACTAAAATGAAGGCAGTCACAGTAGAATGACGAAAATTTATCAATGCTTTTAAAAGTGTTCAATAAAAATACTACTACTACTACCACTACTAATGATAATAATAATGATAATAATAATAATAATAATAATAATAATATATAATAATAATAATAATAATAATATTTTTCCTATAATTACACAATGTACATGTATACTTTGGAAGACTCTTTTATTACCTTTTCTTGACAAAAGAAAAACACCTAAGAAAGTCAATTTACCAGCCAACCAAGACTGAAAGTTTATATACCTTTTATTTCATTCTTCAGCACAAGTGTTTGTACAATAAATTTAATGAAATTTCAATACCTTCATCTGTGGGACTGACTCTCCAGTTAACATGGCTTCATCTACAATACAGGAACCTCGCAACAACACCATATCACATGGAATTAGCATATCGGAGTTCTTAGATCTCCCTACAACAAAAATGAAGTATCATGGTCACACTAATAACTATTTTGCAAATACTGTACTGATACAGTTTGAGAGTTTGCAAACATACCAATTGAGCAAATATCTCCTGGAAGAAGCTCTGAGCTTAGAATTTGTCTCCATCTTTTGTGTCTGTAGACCTATTACATAGTTTAAAAAGAAGCAAGTTTAAAGTTACATAAAGGGAACCTCCAGTATGGTCCCTTCTTCCCTATTTGTTTGTGGCAATTAAAAACCATCCGAGGAGAGAACTTTGCACATTCAGACCTACAGTGTATTTCAATACTGAATGACAAAACCCCATGTTATAAGAAGAAGACTTAAGGGCTAGTCAGTATTAATGGAGTTTTAAAAAAATGGAAAGATTGCTTCGGCAAAATATAATTAACACCTTATGCATTACATTACCTTTGAAAGAGAAACTGAACACAAAGAATTAATATCATGCACAATGATGTCATCAGTAGTAACTGGCATTATAGGGATATCATCCAAACCTCAGGAATTAACCGGATAAGGGATAGTTGGGCCAAAAATTAATGGGATAGAGGATACTAAGACCCCCCTAATGGGGCTTCCCGACTGCTTTCAGGGTAATAAGAAGGAACGACGCAAAGTTTTTCCAAGAAGGGCTACAGGTACATATATCTGAAACCCTTAAATACATTGTAAGTTTCACAAAAAACCACTAATAATAATAACTGGTTTGAACCACACTAAATAACTTACATGCTTACATGTACAGTGTAAACTGCATGCTGTTATAAACAACATGACTCAGTGCTGTTTTCATTCCTCACCTGTATCAAGTAAGGTTTACTCCCCATATTTCTTATTTCTTTCATGTTTTTTAATTGCTGAAATAAAGAGAAATCAGTTTTTTAAAATCCACAAGTTTATTGCTCAATTGAAGGGTTGATGTAGTATCAAAACAGTAAAATGACCTTAAAAAATAAATGTTTCATGACAACACAAAAAGGAATTAAATGTTAAATTACTATTAAAATGTCCTCAATTTTAATGGAGAACTAATGATTACCTGCTGTACAAGAGTGGCCTCAAAAGCAATCAACATGAAAAGGGTGAAGACACTGTAGTACCAGTACTCATCAAGACACCATAACCCAACGCAAAACACTTGAAAAACAAAGAATGGAGCAGTGGCCCTCTCTTTGAATAATTCCCAAAACTCCGGTACATCCATCTGAAGCCTGCAGGTCAATGAAAACAACATTTGAATGAAAAAAAAATAAAGATCTTTACCAGGGACAAGGAAAACAGGCTCAAAAAGAATAATTATTATAATTGTACAACATGATCTTACTCATTCAATCCATATTTTCTCTTGGCTCTATCAACATCAGCCTCCTCCAGATATCCTTTGCAGTTGTTATAATGCTCCATGGATTCATTTATTGGGAAAGCCACTTGGCAGAACTGCTTTTTTTCGTCACTATCAAAGACATACTTGGTTTTTTGAAAGTTAAACCAGATTATTTCTTTGTTTGTCTCCTTATCCTAAGGATAAATCAAATAAAAGCAAAACAAGAATGCTCTCTGATCTAAACTTTTTTTTACAGTGGCTGTGATTGTTAAGCAAGTGGGATGACTCAGGAGTAAAGAAAAGTGTAAACTGCAACTGAAGTCACCAGAATTAGAGAACACAGAAATTTAATTTTTCAGGGAGTGACCCAAATGTACTTAATATCATCAATATCATTATTGTTACAGTGTATGTGTTGCCAAAGGGGAGTGCGTTCAGTGGATTTGCAGTTCACTTGTTGTTCCTTACTTCCATACCCAAGTACTGCATACTGTATGCTGTAGAAGTTGTATTTGTGACACTTGTGTATGCACAGCATCACCACCTTTGAATTCTCATTTCCTCTGAAGGACAGAAGGCTATTTAATTAAAGTAGTTATTTGATTCATGGAAAGCCATAATTCCATTAAAAGCAAATCTTTAAATAAGATGTTTATCTGTAGTCTCAATTTTCTTGTAGGTTCTTATTATCCAGATCATGAACCCAAATGGTCTCGTGAAGTCCAATAAAAATCACAGATTGAGTCTCTTGAAGAAGTGTCAAGTTACACAAATTGTTCATTTATTGTGAACATACCTGATCGTGGTGAAGGATCAGCAACTCTGGTGAACCATTGTTTGCTGTCGGAACAACTTTAATTACTGTGGCAACCTTTGGAGATGTTTCCTTTTGATAAGAAAAATGGTTATTTTAACTTGGATATACATTTAAGATGATTGTGTTTTTGAAAACAAAATGCTACATGTACAACACTTTTCATGGGTGCATATGAGAAAAATGAACTCAATCAAGTTAAAGGGTCTAGTTATCCTACAGTATTGAAATCAACATTCCTTCAAGGAATTTGATCTCTCACATCAGTTCTCTCTTCAGAGTCAAGAGAGAGTATAATTATTAATAATGATAATAAGGCTGAGTGGAGTCTAATTCGGTCTGTAATCATACGAGTGATTAACAAAATTGGACGACCGCATAAGGGGATTCAGATTTGTTTAATCGCGAGTATGATTAGACCGAATTGGACGACACTAAGTCCTGTTATCAGTTAATCATAACCATTACAATTTCCAAGAAAAAAAATTAAAATTGCATTCCTTTTTCACTGTCTAATGTTACAAATTCGTCCGTTTTGGAAAATCCCCTGTTTGGTAGGGTAAAATGATGGTTGTTGCTATGTGGTTATTGTGATAAATTCTGTGATTGGTGGATTAACCTGAGTGCACTTAACACGATTGGCTGATGTAACTGTCCAATTACATCCAACTGTTCGATTACAGTGTCTGGTTACAACCCTGGACAATAATAAGTGAAGAATAAAGCAGTTAATTCACCAATCAAATTTGAGAAAATTGTAATGGTTATGATTAATCAGTCAATCATACAAATAAACGAAGGGGGTAGTTTCTAAAGAAATTATTGTGTTGCTGTGTCGGGCATACAAAAATTTGGTTTCATCAATAGAGTTGATAATGTAAATTGACAACCGTACAGAGATTCTAAAAGCTGACGTTTCAAGCA
>NC_090884.1:61812870-61835370 GCF_036669925.1 Montipora capricornis
ACCCATTGATAGATCACAAGCAACTGGTTTTATTGGTTTTTGACCAGGATAAATTAAGCAACAAACCCTGCCTTAGCAAGACAAATCTTTCAAGTCTTCATCAAGGACAGGACAATATACCTAAGAAAATTGCAGAGAAAGTGAAAAATGAACAGATGTGTGCAAGGTCAGACGATGAATCTTGCAGAGTACCTATACAGGTTTCTGTGGTAAACTCTCAATCTATTTCAAGAGTGTCTTATTCTAGATTCTCTGAAGTGAACTCTGGTGCAAAACCTACAGTACTCTGTGCAGAAAACAACACAAAGTCAGACATGAAAAAGGAATATAAACTGGGACCAAATGCTACTCAGCTCTCCTCTGTGCTGCTTCATTTAAGAGAAGAGGTATTCTCCTTTTAATTTGTATATTCTAGTTAAAAAGTTCCAATAATTTATACATTTAACCTGTTCATCCCTGAAGTGACGCCCATTGATGAGTAAAATCATCTGGCATTGGACAAAGTTAACTCTCCATACTGAAAACGTTAAGTTTTTCAGTGAGTGATTAATGGGACATTAATCAGTTAGGGACCCAGTTTTTGAGTGGTCACCTAGATGTTGTTGAAACCTATTCATCCCCGAAGCAGGTCCCCCACTGACGAATGAAATCACCTGGCATTAGACAATAAAATCTTTTAAAGTCTCCCTCGGGACTGCAAGGGGTTAAATAAGTTATTTGAATTCTCAATGAACATACACTTTGCCTGAGAAATTTCTTCTGAGCCTTAGTGTGCAAACATTACATTTCAGATCCCAGAATTTTTTCTGAAGACACCAAATTATTCTATGTACCACCAGAATGTTAAATTTGTCAACAATATCATAGGAGCTACAACAAAGTAAGTTTAATTTTGTTACAGATGTATTCCAGTTCTGACCAGTGTATCTAACAGATAAATGAAGGGGTAGTTTCTAAAGAAACTGTGGTGCTGCGTCGGTGGGGAAGTAGTATACAAAAATTTGGTTTTATCAACGGAGTTGATAATGTAAATTGGCCACCGTACAGAGATTCTAAAAGCTGACGTTTCGAGCGTTAGCCCTTCGTCAGAGCGAATCGCTCTGGATTCGCTCTGACGAAGGGCTAACGCTCGAAACGTCAGCTTTTAGAATCTCTGTACGGTGGCCAATTTACATTATCAACTCCGTTGATAAAACCAAATTTTTGTATCTAACAGATAGTAATGCTGCAGAACATTCTGTTTCTAATGACTTTTTTATAAAAATCTTGTTTTTCCGGCCTAGGCTGAATTCATATTCTTAAAAATTCTTAAATGACATTTCCGTTTTAGAACAAAAATTATATTGGGGTGACCATGTTCCATCGCTTTTTGTTGCAGTCAGTGAGGTCAAGATGCCACGTCAGATGGCACTTGGCCTTTTTTTTTTTTTAATGCATTTCTCACAGAAACACTGTGATGGAAATAAACGTAGCTGAGCAGAGTTTGTTTCAACTACATTTAGAGAAAGAAATAATTTTGTAATTGTATTGTATTTTACAGATTTTCAACACACTAACTTATATTTGTTATTTTCAAAATATTCGTAAAATTTCACAGATTTCAGACTTGATATTAATTTCTTATAAATTATGTTCTTATAAAAAAAAAGAGTGTAGCATAATAGTAAGCAAAGTAATAGTGCATATAGAATTGAGTAAGGCACAAGGTATTTTTCCTTGTGGTAGTCAAACTATGAACTAAAACTATGACATTGAATACATTGGAGACTAAGTCATTGTTACCTGCGATGTTCAGAAGTTCGATGGATGGTTATTAATGCAGTTTGGCGATTATTTGGCAGAATTGTGAAAATGGGTGTAAGAAAGTATAGAAGTTAGCTATTACGTTTCTGAACACTGAAACATTTTGTGCATTAAGATTTATATGCGAGGACTTAATCTAGATTTGGAATTGTTGCGTTTTCACTCTTACATCATAATGTGTTGTTTCATTGAATATTTACGGGACCCCCTGACGTGCTTAAGCAATTTCCAGAGTGTTTGGTGGCATTCTGCGCAAATGCGTTACATTCTGGTAAAAGCTGGTGAATGGCGCACTGCATTCTGGCTAATTATGATGCATTCTGGGAAAAACATGAGTGTTGAATTCAAGAATTTGTTCTACCTTCTCATGAATCCAGAATACGTTGCTGCTTGCTCGATGTGTTTGCTCCGCAGCAATAAAGATTAGTTTTAGCCGATCGATATAAAACAGCAAGACCTGCATGCAAGGGTGTGAATAAGGAGGGCAGACTCCCAATGATGTTAAATTTTAGTTAGAAGGGCCAATCATTTAGATGATGTCTTTCCAGCAGTTAAATGCACTCTTTAGGGGGTACCTCTTAACTACCAAACGGTTGCTATGGACTTCTTCAAATAGCCATTTCTCAAGTTCCTTTAACCCATCGACTCCCAGGGGTTCCCCATTGACGAGTAAAATCGTCTGGCATTAGACAGAGTAAAATACCAAGTCTGGCTGGTTTAGGCCGGTTTGGACGTCAAAGGTTTAACTCTACAGTTATCCTTTTTGCCAATTGTTTTCTATTTAACATTTCTTTGTCTGGTTTGACTCTCAACCATATTTGGTTAATCACATGACCAAAACAGAAAATGCCTAAAAACTCAGCGAGTTAACTATGTTTTTCACAAATTTTTAACGCAACAATATGAGAACATTCTATTTACACAAAATCTGTAGCATGGGTTACTAAAAAATTGTTTCTCAAAACAATATCATGATGTCATAAGGCCTTCCTTTGATACGCTTTTAAAGATATCAGTTCCATTTTTTGTCCAAATTGAAATTCCATGCTACTCTTTACAAAAAATGACAGGATGGTTCCCATCTGCTGCAAAAACTGCCTCTTGTTTTCGTTTCCTGAGAGTTTTTACATGTTCTTTTACTGAAATGTACGGCAGATGACTGGGACTAGTTGTGCCTGCACCTTCTGATTGAAGTGATATCATCTTCTTCAAAGAACCATCCATGTAACCAAGGTAGATGCTTGCTGAGGTCAGGACTCAGTCGTTCATTAAGTCTGGATAACTGTATCCGGTGGACGAGTGGCTAAATTTTGTCAGTTTCAATCTCTGCAAAGATTTCAGTATTTGCCTTTGTAACTGTGAAAATACACACTCTAAGCACATCTAGTTGAAAGGTGTGAAAGGAAATCTTGGCCAGCATTTAACACGAAGTATAATATTTTTTATTGAAAACTGAACTACGGATATCAGATTTTCAGCATTTTCATTGGCTTGCCGGACACAGGCTATCAGTTCATAATACCTGCTGTACCCAATGTGGTCAAGGAATGCGACTCTGCAATATAGCAAACTGAAAACGTTTTTGCAGAGAAAAAAATTAACGGCCAACAAAAGCCGTTTTGGACTGGAATAATTTGACCAACCCAGATAAATTAAATAAACCCATTGACGAGTAAAATCGTCTGGCGTTAGGCAGAGTAAAATACTAAGTCTGGCTGGTTTCGGCTGGTTTGGACGTCAAAGGGTTAAATACTGTGGATAGTGACTTAGCCACTGGATTAAGATATCCAGTCTTTGAACAACTGGGGCCAGTGGTCCGTTGGGGAGGTAAGAGTGAACATGCTGTGCCATTCAGTATCGTCAAGAGAAAATTGGAGTTGAACTTGTATGAACTAGTATAGGGAAAGTGTGCAGCAGTCCCAGCATTTGCAATTTTAAAAACTGCTCAAAATTTTGTTGTATATATAACTGCAATGTTATTTTTATTTTTGTTCCAGTGGAATCTATCAGTACAAAGCTCAGATAAGTGGCTTTAGATTCATGATACTGACTTGTATGACAGAACTGTCTTTGGATGTGCTGAAGATTTCAAAGCATTCCAATGAGGGTGCAATCAAAGTGCGTTGGAGAATCAAAGGAATTCCATTGTTAATAAAATATTTGCCATATCTTGGAAGACAGGTCAGGGATGGTGAAAATCGATACAGGTATGTATAAAGCGTAGTGTGAAGAAGAAATGTATTAAGCAGAACATGTTGAGAAAATGCAGTGTAAGCAAAAATGTAAGCAAAAAAAAAAAAAAAAAGAGAAAGCTCTGACATTCCTTTAAAGGAATCTATTCAAGTTCAAAATGAAATTTGATTTAGAAAATAATGTTGGCTGACGACCGGTGAATCAGTTGGTTAAGCATCAGACTTTCGTGCAGGAGATGGTGTGTTCACAACCTCAGTGGAACCAACACTCAGGGGTAGAAAGTGCTGCCTTTTTAATTTCATCTGCCAATGGTTAGACTTTCTTTAAGTCTTTTCAGATGAGGACTACAAACCACATAGGTCCCATCTCACAAATCCCTCATGTGATCAGAAAAAAGTAAAAAGTCATGGAGAACCCCAGTGTTGGTGGTCTATCTCTCAAAGAATTGTAAACTGCAGCGAGACTGTACATGATATTTGCAGTATAAAAAATCCTTTAAAAAATCCATTCGGGTGCAGGGATGGCGCACTCGCCTCCCACCAATGTGGCCCGGGTTCGATTCCCAGACTCAGCGTCATATGTGGGTTGAGTTTGTTGGTTCTCTACTCTGCACCGAGAGGTTTTCTCCGGGTACTCTGGTTTCCCCTCTCGTCAAAAACCGACATTTGACTTGATTTACTTTCATTGTTCATTTCAGTTTACAGTGTCCCCAATTAGCGCTCCAGCGCTAGAACGACTAGACACTTAAATAAAGTTCCTTTCCTTTCCTTTTACTGTTACCAAACTTTTTAATGTTTGGTTTTTTGTGAACTTCAAGGTAGAATATTTGGAAAGCTTATGTAGATTGCAACTTGTACTATCCCCTCTGCTCCTAAGCTCAGTACTGCATGTTTATAAAGGCCCATCTCTGTGTCAACCACCAAACTACACCTGCTTATAATTAGTTTTGAGCTCGTGACAATTTTGAACACTTTCACAAAAACAGGAAATTGGAAAAATTATTGCATAACAGTATGTTTTAATTTCTCCCTTTTAATTCAATTCTTCAATGAACTTAATAAGTTTCTTGTGAACCATTGAAATAATTCTTCATTTCCTTAATTGTAGTATTACACTGTAACACTGAGTTAACAGGCTTCAACTTACCAGTAAGGCAGGATCAGCTATTAACCCTGTAACTCCCAATGGATGTTTTATAGATTTTACTCTATCTAACACCAGACGGTTTTACTGGTTAGTGGGGGCCACTTCCTCTTTAATTAGGAGCTTTGTTTGTGTACAGTTTTTCTTTTGCACAATCTAGTTTCACTCTCAAAGGGATGTAGAAATCTGAAATTCTATTTTGTTGCTTAATTCCCTGTTGTCGGTTTCCAAACATTGAAATGACTTTGATTTACATATACCTGTTGCTACATTAAAAACATTTTTATTCCAGCTTTAAGCCCCTCCAAAATTAAGCCCATCTAAACCCCTGTAACTTAATTATTGTCATCATCAGTAAGGTTTCCTTATCCAGCATCTTTATTAATTTTAGTAACAAGCATTTCTGCTGTGTAGGTATTTGGATGGTTTTTCTGTGTTTGAAGTTGGAAGCGATGGCCTTATTCACTGTCACAGACTTCACAAGGTGAGTTGAAGCAAATTCCAATACACAGGAAATCAAAACGATGGCTATGCAAGTGAAGGACAAGCTCACCTGTAAGTAATAGTGGGGGTTTTTGTAGGATTTTTTCCTGGTTTATGCTTTTTTATCAAAGGAGGATGAAGTCTTGTGCTCTAACATTGTTTCAAACACGCCCTTCAGAGTTGACTGATTGTCTGTGGCTGAAGAGAGGTCTCAGAAAGACCAGAGTTGTGATGTCAGTCTCACAGTGATTGACTCACAACATATACAAAGTTGCCTTTTTATGTCAAAAGGAAAGAGGAAACAAGTGTAAGCTGTACAGTCTCCTTTCTTTTCCAATATTAACTTAGAATGTGCACTGTTGCCATGTTTGTCTGCAAGAGTGCGTGCGATCTGGGGTTATTGACAAATCCTCTTGATTAACCTTAAGCTTAAGCCCTGAGGGACCCACCCCATTGACAATATTACAGTGTAAAATCGTCTGGCATTAGAGTAAAATCAATAAGTGGTATGGGTAATCAGATGGTGACTGGTGAAATTAGGGAATAATTTCAGGGAATAATTTCACGTGCATTTTGTCCAAAATCAAATAATTTCGCGAGCGTTTAGCCGAGGGAAATAATTTGATTTCGGACAAAAGGCAAGTGAAATTATTCCCTAATTTCACGACCATACCATTTCATTAGCTATTAATATCATAGGTGACAAATGACTTTCAAAAGATGCCATTTTGGCACTGTAGGAACAGTTGTCATGGCAACATTGCAATTTCACATGTGAAAATATAACTTGACGCTGAAATTTTGCACTAAAATTAAGGAGTAATTTGTCACCCATGATATTGAAGGGTTAATGTGAAATGGGAGAGGTTAGGCTATCTCACAAGATTTGTTGTTATTCTGAGATCACAGTCATTGTTGCGAATTATATTCATTATAGAATCAATGAATGCTTTTTATTCAATTAATTTATTCTTGTGGGTGCCGCAACACTTAATGAGAACTCTCGGTCCACCAGTGCGTTGTGCAGGTTTAGTTCTTATATAGACCCATATCACTTAATGTCCAAAGCAAAGATTTTGCACGTCTAACCTCTCATTCAGTGTGAGGCTAGACGTGCAAAAACAACCAGGTGATCTGGTGACGTAATTCGGAGGACTGGGGAGAAAAATTTTATCACCATATCCCACAAACATGCACGGCCTTATTTTCGAATTCAACATGGCAGAGGCGAGATTAGAGCTCGTCAGTTCTACTTAAATGTTCATTCAGTAAGAGGAAATGTGGTAGACACGGAATGATCTGTTGAGTTTTGGCGATGGAAATACTGCACAGAGTTTGGAAACAACACCTAAGGCCGCGCACGGTTGTGGGATACGGTGTTAAAATTTTTCTTCCGAGTCCTCCAAACTACGTCACCAGATCACCTGGAATGCAAAGACAAAGCCTTAATTCACCATGGACTCCAAAATGACCACCAAGTAATAAAGGTTTATCTAATGTCATGCGAAGGTCTAGTTTGTTCCTTCTCTACTCCTCTCCAAGAGGTTTTGCTTTGGGTAATCCAGTTTTCCACTCTCACCAAAAGCCAACTTAATTTTCATTTCATATGCTTTTTTTTAATCAGATTTGATTGGATTTGAAGTCTACCCCAATACTTAAGCTTGGCTAAAATTGTGCACTGGAAATTCGAAATAATATTTAGTTGTCCTTGCCATCATTATTTTGTTTGTTTGCTTTGCAGGTGATGCCATCTTCATCACTTGAAAAAGAGAGTCCTTTGTGGATGGTGTTTTTAGCACCTTTTTTCCATGTGTTGGATTCAAATTCCTGTGAATCATTCAGTGCATTTGAGTGCAGGAGCACAGATAAAGAAATAGAGTCTAGAATCCAAGTCTGATGCTGCTACTTTCAACCTCTCCAACTACCGATACGTGTAGCTAAAACAGCAGAGTGGATGCAGACCAGCAAGTCAGTCAAGTGCACAAGTTTTCTCCTGAAGCACTTAAGCATGCTGGTTACAGTAATCCAAATGCACCTGAAACTTGATAAACTCGGTTTGAATGCTTGGTAAAACTGAATTTAGCCCTGATTGAGTTGTAAAAAGAACTAGATGTAAGACCTCAAGGGAAGTCACTTGACTTGCGCTCTAGGATTAAAAAAAAGACTTGCATATTGTATCATCAATGTTCTAAAATTCCTGCTTATTTGCTGCTAAGGAATCCTTAAGGAAAGAAAGCTGATGGATATTGTGTGCTTCAAAACAAAAGTAACCCACTAAATGCAGTGAAAATGCCAGGAAAGTGATCATAAAAATATTTCTCATAAATTATGCCAGAGTCATCAATTTTGTTACTTTAATTTAACCCTAAGAGTGACACTTAAAGAGTTTATACTGTGACCAAAAAATCAATTCTTCTTTTTCTTTGGATTTTAAAACTGTGTTAACTAAACACTTAGTGACCAAAATTTTAAGTCTTGATTTTAAAAAATACCTGTTTATTTTAACTGGAATTTTCCTATTTAATGGTCCACCATTACTAACTTTAAAATCTTGATAGCTGGATTTAGGAGAAATGGTGGTTTAAGAATGCAATGCATGTGTACATGTTTGAATTAATATGCAGCACAAGAGTTTTGGGTTTTCAGACTAATTAACCTTTTAAACTTGTGTGCTGCATTTACACGCTGACATGTTAAGCTGGCGAGTAAATGATGTCACTTTCCCTAGATGCAACCCTCTGAGGTCCAGTCGGTCAGTTTTGAACATGAGCAAAACTTACACTCAAAATAAACAGCCTTCGGATAAAACTCAATGCTCAAAATTTTGCCAGTTAGGTCTTAAAGTGGTAATATGGTCAAAAAATCAAATCTTTGTTAACTATGTTAACTAAACACAAAGTTATCCAAGTTTTGTGCCGTAATTTTAAAAAGACATGCTTATGTAACTGGAATTTTCCTAAGTAATGGTCGGTCATTACTAACTTTAAAATCTTGAGGGAGCTGGATGGTGTAGAAAATGACTTCAAACACTAACTAGCGTAAGAATGCAATGCATTTGTACGCAACTGAATGGCATGTGGTAATTGCAGGAACACCTCCCCAAAACCCAGAACAGTCCCCCAAATAATGAGGAATACCACCCAACTGCCCAAACCAAAAAAAGTATGCAGCAAAGTGAAGAAAGATTAGTGTTTTCCAAAACTTGGGGAAACACGCTCGTGCCATGCTAGGTTTGCATTTTGTAGTTTGTTCAAATGTGTATTTCATACAGAAAAAACTTACCACTATTGTAACATCCAAACAACAACAACAAAATTAAGTTTGGAGAACTTATAGTTTTCTCTTTAGTAACGTTTCAGGTAGCCTGAATATCCCCCATTGCATACGGATGAGATAATTGACAAGCTAATAATTTATTATTATTTCTTTTACAACATATCTTCATGTCTTGAATCAAGCCCTTTCAATGGTTCTTTATGATGAAACAAAATACCACAAACTTGTCCACTACATGACAGTTATGGTATACTGTATATGCCTGCAAACAGAGAGATGAAAACAGGAGAAACTCTAATCTGAAGCCTTTTTGAATGTCAGAGCTGTCAGATTCATCCTGATGTTAATTAACAACACTTTTACAGTTTGTTTTGGGCAAATTCTCCAAGAAAAGCCCTGGTACATTCTGGCAGTACAAGAAAAATCAACGTGTTTGAATGTCAGCTGGGTTCAAGCTTGCTGCCGGCTGCTGGGCGGACATAATTATTCAATATTTCGTCAACCCTGTTCTTGTGAATTTGAAATGCAGGAGTCACCCATTTGCCACAGCTACATTGCATTCCTGAGAAAAATAAAATAAAAACACTGGCCTTTGAGCAAGATACCAAATGAATCCCAAGATTTTGAGGGCATCAGCACTGGTATGAATACAATACCACTCAAAAGTTAGTAAGTAAGTACATTTTTGAAGGGTGCCACTTGCAAAAGTCTATAATAGTGCATTTTTCATTAATATATTATTCTTTGTTGTTTGAGAATTATCAAAAGAAGGAAGTGGTTTGCCCCTAAATAACTGATTGCAATTAGTATTGAAGATGGTACCCTGTTCACAATACAGATGCAAATCAACAGCTGACTTTATAAAGGAGTCAGTGTTGAGGTTGCTCACATGCATCTGACAAAGACAGCAGCTACTGGAGGTACTTCTTGTCACATATCTGTGGGAGCTATAATTGTCAAGCTCACCGCCACCAACTGACTCTTATTTCACAAACAAATTCAGCCTAGAATGGTAAACAATAAAGGCATAACTACCGAAAACTGAAGTCTAACAAATCTTAAGGAACATGACCAACCAATAGTGTGAAGTTCGCTGATTAACTGAGGATTGTGTGGGAACTGGGGCTCTGAAATTTCAGTCAACAAAGGCGGACAGCACAGGGATTGTGAGATGAGGCCCCTCTGGCCCAGATCCCAGAGGTTTTTGAGAAATCATTTTCCACTTCTTTTGTTCCTCAGCCAATGGAAAATACAACTTCCTGTTCATTGTAATACAAACCGTTTTTGAAGGGAAGAAAATAATAATCTTGGCCCTTACAGAGGCAACAGAAACAAGTATATTCTTAATTAGCAAATGTAAAAATCTGGGGCTTTGAAGAATCAGTGCTACCAACATTCTACAAATTAATGGAGGGGACATTAACCCACTGACACCTCAAACGCTCTAGGACGGCCCCACTTGATGAGTAAAGTCATCTGGCGATAGAGTAAATCTAAAGTCTCACTCCCAGGTGTCAATGGGTTAACTGAACCTTGAAGCCAGATGTCTGAGCATGTTAGAGCTGGTACGATGATCACTTCCTTAACCCATTGACTCCCGGAGGTTCCCCATTGATGAGTAAAATTGTCTGGCGTTAGAGTAAAATACTATGTCTGGCAGCTTTTGGCCGGTTCAGTTAATGGGGATGTAGTTTTTCAGTGACTGATTAACCCATTGACAAGTAAGTTCGTCTGGCATTAGACTGTAAAACGAGTACCTACGAAGTCTGACTGGTTCAGGCAGCAAAGGGTTAATTAAAATATCTAATATAAATCTACTCTTTGTGCATTCCCAGCATAATTATTACAGTAACTTCAAGTTAGCTACCCTAGTCCCAGAGTTTCTTTCTTTCATCTTTTTCTTCTTGCATGAATTTTAGCCACAAAGCATCTACAAGGAACAGTGAATCAGTGAGAGAAGAGAAACCACAATCTGCTTTCGGTCTCCATGAACCTCACTTACATTAATGTTTACAGTCCGGTGACTCTTGATTCTGACTGGCAGATACATTTATTTTAACATCCAAGCAATTCAAAATTTGATTGGTTGCCATGATTTAAACAACCGATGGGGAGGCGAGAATAGTGTGATTTTCATGGGTTGTTTTTTAATTATGATTTTGAAGCGTTTGACAGTTGGGATCTGCATGGAAATGAGATTCATAGGGACCGCAACCAAAGGATTTTCATCATTAATTTGTTGTCGCCACTTCATGGTGAAATTTCGTCCAGGAAGAAGAAGAAGAAAAAAAAACCTCTGGGACCAGGGTAGGTATTAGCTGGTTATCAGCTTGGTAAAGAAAATGGTACCTGCCCAATTAAATGATCCAAGTCTCCCATTACACTTGGGGCAAGGAAGCTGAAAAGTAGAAAACAACTAATGATAAACTAAAATTTTTATGCATTCCGTTATAAGGGATATTTCCTGCAGTTATCCTATTACAACCACTCATTGTTCTGTGTACAACTTTAGAGAGAGCTCCTTCCATTATTTTTAGTGTCATTAATTAGGTTGAATTTTGCAGCAGTTTCACAAAACAACAAATTGCCCAGCTCTTCTGTGGCTTAAATGTTGAATACCCATGATTATTTTACTTCACCTTTCCATCGACCGTTCCTTCAAGCAAAGGAAGCATCCACCTGACAGGCTCAACAAACAGAGAGGTGCACTGGTAGTTGTTTATAGGCTCCACTTCATAAAGATCTTGTTTATGCCATTTAAAGGAAGTCTGCCCACTTCCTGGTTCATGTGCAATTACTGAGGTGACGTCAAACAATGATAACCTACAAATGAATCACACCTCTGATGTCACAATTTGAACCAATGTTGATGCAGTCAATGGTGACTGATCTACAAACGAATTGGCCGTGCCAATCACCCTTTCTTGCAAGCTTGAGAACTGAATTGCACACTTCAGGTGCAGCTGGATGTGATTAGGCCAAAAAGCATATGCACAAGGCAAATCTGGCACAGCACAGTGAAAAATGAGTACAGCGAGATGCTATATTCTGGAAGTAAATTAAGATGAAGCATCAAGCAGCAATAATCCAGGACCTACTTGCACCTCTAACAGCATAAATTATGTTATTTGCAAAGGCAATGATACTAACATTTATAACTAGCAGTCAAAAATTTGAAATTTTTCCCAATGCAGTAATCCCTCTACACATTCAAGCAGAAGGAAACGAAAATAAAAATAAAACACATTTTGTCTTGACTACATGTGTGTCAGCAGATGTATACCAGATACTTATTCCAGTGTCATCATCTGCGAAACCTAGAATTTGTTGACCATTTCTTTCAAATACACAGGCAAAGCAAAGTGGAGTTCATACCTCAGTATTGTGCCAGGCAAAATGACACAATACTGACGTATGAAAACTCGACAAGCCAAAACAAATAATTTTCCAAGGTCAGTTCCAGTTTTCCTTAATATGTACATGAAGATCAAATCATAAACCAAAACTCAATGAGTGCATTCCAGCAATTTCCTTAACTAAATGTGTGTATGCTAAATGCTGAAAATACTCCTGATAACAAAAAAACAAATTTAAAAAAGCACAAAATAATACCCTTCACTAAAAAAGAAAACTTGCAGAAATTAAAATCAATGGCCATGGTTTTGTTAAAATGTAACTTTGCAAACTAGACTTGGGGAAAAAACTATAATAATAATTATTTACTATTGAGCTGATTGTCCCCACAGTATTATCTAATATTAATTATATTAGTCAAATTTCACCTGCACTTTCGACATTTATAGCTCTTGTTACCAGAGGAAGAAGTGTATTGGAGTTCTTCTATAAGGAAGGAAAGCAGGTCTTTGCTTGCATATTGTTTTCCTGTGCAAATAACAATGGATAGCACTTGGATCTCAGCATTTTTCAAATACTCAGAGAAAGGTTATTATAAAATAATTTAAGAGACCCATTCACATGCAATTTTTGTTGCAGGAACTCCAAGTAGTTGTTGGGGTGGGTAAGTTCAATTATTGAAAAATTGCACAGGTGCAATTACAGCAATTAACTGCTAGTCTGACTGCTGCATAAAAAAGTAGTTAAAGCTATGATAATTACATCTGTGCTCTGGGATCATAATAAGAATTAATTATCCATGTGTGGACCACCTAGCAGCTGCCAGAGACACCTTAAAAAAACAAATTTGGCCATGCCCTTCGAAATTCAGTCCCTGAGAGTGTAAGGACGGCCTGCTTCTAATTTTAATAGCCGTAGGAGGAAGAGGAGCAATAGCAAAGGTAGTGGTAGTTTCTGTAATAGTTGTCATTCTCCAATGATTAAACTTAATAATAGATATGCTAGATTTGTACTAGAAAGATCTGAAGATTGCTTATAATTATTACGTTAATCATGAAGTGTAAAACAATTATTCCACGAGCGCGCATTGGATAGGAGATGATAGATAGCCAAAACGAGGCACATAGTGCCAAGTTCGCTATAATTATCTCATATTGAACAAGCCAGAGTGGAATAATTGCTTTATTAAAAATGCCTCCAAGATATTACACAAATCTTCCTGACTTTATTTTGTAAGAAGAAACCAGATGTTACAATGTTCTGCTTTGTTTTGCTTCACGTTATTAAACTAAGAGAGATGCTTAAAATTAATTGTCAAAATAAAGTTTTCAAGTTGCTACCTTGAAATATTTTCATGCCATACTTTGTGGCTTTCTTTCCGCTCTCTGGTGTTTCGTTTTGTAACAGTTCAAGGACTTCTTTTTCATTTAACCGGACTCCAGTACAAAGCAATTTTCACCAGTTTGATTTCTGGACTGGTTTAGGTTTGCTGGTTTTCTACTCCAATTTCTCAGGTTTCTCTTTTTCTCCTATTACCAAAATTGATCCGCTTGAATAAATTTGATGCAACTGGATTCATAGTCCCCCTATCAGCTTTTCGGCTTTTAACTATTAAATTTATTTAATAAAAGACTGATGACAGAAATGATTAGGGCTCAAGTGTACATGTTTAGAGACACCTTTTGCAATTGCCAGAATGTTCCCATATGACTTCTATCGAAATAGGAGAAGAGTGGTCAGGAAAAAAAAGACCCTAAAATCTTTTGGAAAGCGAGCCCTATACTGACCAAAAAGGTCACAAATAGTGACTATCTGCCATAATGTGTTAGTGTATAATACCATCTCCTTGTTGAAATCACAGAGTGGTAATGGTTTCCACCAACTAAGCTCAAAAATATATATATATATAATATTTAGTGTTTGATTAAATTTCTGAAGAGTAACATACTCTGTATTTGAGAAGCCATCAGCTGGAGCCTGTACTGCTTGTACACAGGATTGGTCTTGTCCACTGTGCATCCCATAGCTTGATAAAGCTGAAGCTGCTCAACAAAACCATCATTGGGACTAAAAAGATGAAATTATCAACAAAATTAATTAAATGACTGCAAGGAGGCGGCATGGTCCAGAGGTTTAGTTAGGGAACTAAATTAATATGAATGTGGTTACACGGGGTCAACTTAAAGACATGTGACACTGGCATTTTGGATTGGACTCTTACAAACCATCCTAAGGTGTTTGCTGAGCCAATTCAGCTCCCTAAGATGGGCCATAGTGATCACTATGCTGTTCTCATAATACCTACAGTAGTAATCCTGCTGTGGCCTCCAGGGATAACAGGTCAATTATTGTTTACAAACAAGACGTGAGAGAAAGCTGTGTGTGCATTTGGGAGATGGATCACAGGATTCAATTGGGCCTGTGTGTATAGTCTGGCCTCTACTAAGGACAAGTTTGAGCTATTTTATTCCATCTTGCAAGACGCAGTTGAAAGATACCTCCCATATCGCAAGTTTAGAATTTGTTCAACTGACAAGCCCTGGGTTACCAGCTCCAAAACACTGATTGCTAGGAGACAGCATGCATTTATCGCTCAGGGGAAAGACTCTCATGCATTTAGATTGCTAAGAAACAAAGTTCAGAGGGAAATAGGGAAGTGCAAGAGTAAATATTTCAACTCCAAGGTTTCGTCCTTAAAGGACACGAACGTTTCTCGATGGTGGACTGAGATAAAATCTCTGAGTGGGCAAAATAGCAAATCGGAGTGGCGGTACCAACTGTTGGACAATGACACACCTGATACACAAGTGTTGGAGGAAAAGTTTAACACTTTCTTGCTGAACCTGACTTCACATTTCCATCCTCTATCTGGTGATGTGCTGACTGACCCCACCCGAGTTCCGGCTGAGTTCCTGGTCTCGGAATATCATGCCTACAAAGCCCTGCTTACAATAAAATCGAACAAGTCTTCGGGATCCGACCTAGTCTCCTCAAGAATCTGGAAGGACTTTGGGCTTGAGTTGGCACCAGTCGTCAGCCACCTTTAGAACAGCTCTATACAGGAAGGATGTGTCCCCATAATCCTCAAGGAGTCTATTGTCACCCCAACACCTAAGGTAATACCTCCTAAAGTCATGGAGGAAGACTTAAGCCTATAACACTCACATCTCCCCTAGCCAAAGTGATGGAAGGATTTACATTGGACTTGTTCATTTCGCTGACTCCAGGGCAATTAGACCAGGGTTCGTGCCAGACTTTTTCTGTAAAATTCCAGGAGTATTCAAGGAGTTTTCAATAACCAGAACTGAGTTTTCAAGGAGTTTTCAAGAAGATTTCTATGCCATACATAGTGCTTCAGTGTTTTCTTTGCTGAAAAAGCCTACCTTGATATTCCTTACCACATCCTGGAAGTTAAGCGCACACATGGGCATTTTAATTTTTGGTTTTAATGTTTCCCTAATAGTCAATTTTGGGCTCAATTTTTTAAATGTCTCTTTACTCAGCATGATGAAATCTCAACAATTTTCACAAAAGCAAAAATTCAAGAGTTTTCAAGCAGTTTTCCACAAAATCCTTTTTCTCAAGGGCTTTTCAAGTGCCCTTGAAGTCCAAAATTCCATGGCTTTTCAAGGACTTCAAGGAGTAGCACGAACCCTGTTAGACATATCAAACAATTTTCAGTTAGCCCCAAGTCTACTACACACACGCTAGTTTACATACTTCATTCAATCTTAGAGGCTTTAGATAATACACTGGATAGGCAACTTTATACTCAACAACCTCAGCTTTGTAGAATTGCAGGTTCCCTATCCTCCCCCGTTTTTCCCCTTGGTGGTATTCCCCAGGGAACTAAATTAGCTCCTATGCTCTTTGCAATTCTTGTTAACCGTTTAGTTTCCTCCTGGCCACTACGTGCCAAGTATGTAGATGATACTACCATCCGCGAGGTCGAGCCTCAGTGTAGCCCAAGTTATCTACAAATCTTACTTAACAAAATCAATGAGTTCGCAACTTTTAGAGGCATGCGACTTAATCCTAAAAAATATAAGGAGATGGAGATCAACTTCTTAAAACGCCAATGCGTTAACCTCCAGCCCTTAGTGGTTGGTAACGCAGTAGCCAAGCAAGTTGACAACTGTAAGCTCCTAGGGGTCTACATTAGTTCTGACTTGTCCTGGAATGAGCACGTTGACTTCATCATTAAGAAGGCCACGAAACGATTAGGGGTACTCAGGAAGGCTGGCGTTCAGCAAGCAGATATTGTCCGCATTTATTGCTCTATGATCCGGTCTGTTCTGGAATACGGTGCACCAGTGTGGTCTGCCCTTCCTGGGTACCTTAGTAATGTTATTGAGTCGGTGCAGAGAAGAGCATTAAGGATAATCTGTCCCTTGGTTGAATATGAGGCTGCACTTATTAGTACTGGTCTTGTCTCTCTTGAAGCCCGCCGTGCAAATCTGTCAGCTGAGTTTTTTAGTAAGGCTAAGGAGACCCCACCCATAATAGATGTTATCCCTCTGGTCACTCAAGTTAGCCATGGTTACACATTAAGATCTGGGTCAGCTAGTGGTGTAAAAGTGAACGCGCATACCGAAAGGTTCAGGAGTTTTATCACCATGCTCTATGTTTAAATGTATGTGATGTATATAATTTTACTGTTCGACCCCTACTGTAATTCAGCTTTTGCTGCGAGAGTATGGTGAATAAACTAAACTAACTAACAGGGTTCAAATTCAACTGTGATGAATGGGCTTACAGTATTTGTGTTCAGTGGTCTCAAATTCAACTCTACCAAAAATATAGATTCTATAAGAGTGCAAGTATATGTTAAGTGCAAATTACACCCACTTTTTCAGAAGTCTTCTCTGTCCCTATGTGGGCCCATTTCAGTTATTAGGGGTAATGTTCAGGTGGATTTTTTCACTTAATTAAGGTGGCTTACTACAGTTTTCAGAAGAAAAAGATCAATATTAATTTTTGAAATCTGTGAAATTAAAGCAACAGGATGTCTCTTCTGAAGTGTTAGTCACTGCAGTTGATGTAAAATGTAATTTTATTTAAAAAAAGGAATGCAAATCAGGGGAAAATGCTGGAGGGGAGACTGGAAACAAGACATTTCAAAGGCCTTTTTCTCAAAAACTAGCTGTATGACCAGGGTCAAATCTTTTGGGAATTAGTAAACAATCTAAAGACAAAACTGTCAACATTTTTTAAAAGGTATCTATCAGTGGTGGGTCTAAAAAACAGGTCACTCATTGCAGGTCATTATTTTACCTTTTTGAAAGTGACCTAACCCTAGGCCTAAAAACCAACCTTAGGCCTAGGGTTGGGAAAATTGAGGGTTTTGGTTACTTTCCAAAAGGTAAAACAATGACCTGCAATGAGTGACCTGTGTTTTAGACCTGCCGATCTATCAGACAGTTTTCCAGTTACTATGGACATGAAGGTTACAAATGAATTTGGAAATTATCTGGCTACAGATATTTCCTTCGCATATATATAGAAAAGCTGATGCTAGGTTCATGTCTGGTGATTATGATCCTCTTGCTGTTTGCAATTTTGAGACGAAACTTGTTCAGCTTCTGTTCTTCGGTGGGATTTTAACATTCTAATCTAAGTTAGCGAAAACACAAAGACAACGGAAACCCTTCCAAACTCCACCGTGGAATTTTAATTACCGAGGTTTTACCTCAGTTGCCTTTCCCCCTGCAACTTTGGACCCCAACCGTAAAGTTCCCTTGGCGAAAAATCGGCCTAATGCAGGAATACCAAGGGAAAGCCGCAACAAGGTGACGTGGCAGTGACGCGGTCAAGGGATCAATACTTTCAGGCGGTACTGTAATATCACAGGTGACAAATTACATGTACATTCATAAGATGCAGCTTTTTTCAAACCTTGATGCCATTTTGGCACTATAGGAAAAGTTGGCATGGCAACATTGTAATTTCAAATGTCAAATTTCATGTCAAAATTAAGGAGTAATTTGTCAGTCAGATGTTACATATTAACCCCTTTATTCAAACCTTAAGATAACCAATTTGGTCACGCTTTTTCAAATATATTTGGTCAAAAGCTGAGTTATTTTCTTTTGAAAAGCAATGAAAAAAACACCCTGTTTCCATTTTTTTTTAAAAAATTAATGCCAATGTCAGTGATACTAATAATTAAATTTTTTATGCTCCTAAAGGTAAAGTGATCATGTTAAGAAAATAATTACAAAACTCATTACTTGGCTTTAGGATATGCCGTCCTTAAGAGAACCAAGGCTTCACCTAGAGACACTTGATTTGTCTTCATTAAGTAGGCTAATACAACAGCTGAACTGCGTGATACACCTGAGAGGCTGTGGACAAATAAGAAAAAAAATAATTAGCAGTGCTTCATGTAAATGTATTGTGACAGAGAATGTGTCATGCTAAAATTCTTGAGACTATCAAAATATCTTGCACTAATCCAGTTTGTGTACAATTTTAATCACGAAGGTTAGAATGGTGCAGAAATAGTGGACTACAGGAATGTGAAATCCACAATACATGAGAGGAATAAAGTGGACAATCCACTGTATTTAAAAAATAAAGAAGCTTGCATGTGATCTGTTCTGTTGTAAAGCAAACAGGAAGCGGATATAGTATGAAAGAAGAAACTTTATTATAATATTGGATGAGGTTTGTATGTTATCCAACATACTCAAGTCGAAGCAAGTGGAATCTGCAAAGGCCAAGGGTAAGGCTGAGGCTAAGAGTGTCAAGGTTTTATCTTTTTATTAGTTTTAAAAAGAAATAAAGATGAGCTACATGTAACAATGCATGTAGTTTTGTAGCTTGAGTTCAGTAAAACTATGAATACGATGTTTGGTACACATTGTTTTGGAGAAAATACACTGCGCAATAAATTATGTAATACACTATTCCTATTATTAGACAAAGTACAGGTAATAACTTTGAGTGCAATTTGGAATAAATAAGCATGAGTAAATTTCTTGAAAGACAAACAAAATTGCATGAGCCCTTTCTGGGCGAGTGCAATTTGTACAGTCTATGAAAAAATTCACAAGCACTTATTAATTATAGTCCAAATTGCATGAGAAAAATCACGTGATTACTCACTGATACTATACATGAAAAAATTAGAGATGTTTAATTAAGCAGAACCACATATCAAGCAATAACTATCTAGCTTCTGACTTTCTTTGCTTATTGACCAATCAGAATTCATATTTAATACTTCTTTCTGCAATGACTTGCCTCTTTTCCGCAGAATGTTACCTGAAAACTGTATTTTTCTTTGCCAATCAGAATGGAGCAATTTTTTCATATAATTATTATCCTGTTATTAGTATTTTTTTCAAATATCCGAAGTACCCAGTTCTGAGCGACTGGAATCAGCCTTTGCCGATTCCACTTGTCTTGACTTGAGTATGTTGGATAACACACAAACCTCATCCACGGGTGTCCGAATTACTCTCATGTGTTGTGGATTCCAAATCCCTGTAGTCCACTATTTTTGCACCATTATAACCTTCCTGATTTTCGATATCTTCACGTAAGATTAAGATTGTTTTTGTGCGAAAAATAACACACACCAGTGAACCACAACATGTTCCTTGCTCTCATTTCCTTTGGTAATAAATTCAGAACATTCGTCAAAGAAACTCAAAAGGTCTGCCTCAGGTTCGTCCAAACATTGCACGTGTTTTGAAAGAATTAAATCACCATCATCTATTCCGAGAGGCTCAAGGTCCACCGTTAGGATTCTTATTTTATCGTCGGGTGGTTTGGAATTAGCTAGGACAATTGCATCCGTTCTTGAACCAATATAAAGCCCTTCCTTAACAAGAGACATTCTAGCTAGATCTACATTGTAGCCACTGTTAACCTTCATATCTTACGAATACGTCCATCGGAAAATTAATCGGCAAGTAATCGCAACTCTCCGAATCTATATTCGGAGACGAGGAGGAATCGATCATGACCGATGGTAGCACGTTAAAATGAGCTGTGGGGTGAAGAAGGATTTTAGCGCAAAAGATTAGGATTGGCATGGATAAAAAGAAGAACCATCTTGATTCGGACAATTTTCGGCAAAAATTCGTTTCGAAGAAGCTTTTTCAATCGAGAAATGGGGTTGAAATCCATGAAGGGTCCAGTGTTTTGTTCGAGCACTTGTCCCTGGAGATCTTGGTGAAAATTATGTCTTCCTTGGCACTCAAAGATATTCTTTTGCTTGAGACAACATCCAAGAAACTATCAAACGCGACGTCAATCCACTTGAGAACAAGAAAAGCAGTCGACTTTACGGAAGGCAAATGGTATGGAGAAATGTCTTCACTCATTACAGATGCCGTTTTTTCAAGGCTGTTGAAGCGATGTCCAGAAGTAAACAGTGTGCTAGGTATACATCCTAGATCAGTAACTAAACGCCAGCAAAGGCACGCAGATACGTTGAGCGTGGATGGTATCACGGCTGCCTTAACATTTTGCTCTAAACTCAGATCAATCAGCACATCAAACATTCAAATATTGGACGCCATGTTGGCAATCAATCCAAATTTGGAAATTGTTGGTGGTTTTCGAAACCGAGGGGGAGACTTCCCGATTTCACCACTGAATAACCTATCGATTCCAAAGGGTGTAAGATTATCCCAGCTCATCCTGACCGGTGTAACAGTTCCTTTGTTACCTGCAATAGGAACACTGAGCTTTCTTCAATTGCAGTGGGTTAAATTCACTGATCCTGATCCTTTCAAAGATTTTTCGTGTCCCATGTTGGAGCACTTCATCATGAAAAACTGCATGGGTGACATTGTGACAGGGTCATTCAGCCCTGTCACCTGCTTTCCTCTTTTTCATGCTTTAGGAAGAGCAGGACATCTTGAGCGGCTTGAACTGGTTCGTGTACCCTTTCCAGGGGGTATTTTTCGCCATGTAGTGGAGGACAACTGGAGACTTGGTAGCTTCCGATGTTTGACTAGAGTATCAATTGCAGCTTGTCATGATGCTCTAGAAGTAGATTTGGGATACCTTGTGCTTGTGTCAGCCTTCAGGCTTGAGGAATTAATTATCCAACCATCATTAACCAAGGATGCAGTCTTCTCAGCACTGTTAATGGCTCATGCTGACTATCCTAGATTTGAATGTCTTCATTTGGGATATGTGGATGAGTTTCCTGAGAAGGGACAGTACACTCAAGCAGAGCTTCTTCGGTATGGCTTATCAATGGAAAGAGAACATACACCTGCTCTATCAGACAGAGGAATGAAATTAGCCTTGCAAGTTTTTCCTAGAGTGCGATACTTAGCAGTCTGCAATTGCCCAAATTTGAGAAATGCATCGCTCTGGTACACTCCAAATTCACATGCATGGCTTTGCGGGATTTGACCCTGTCTAAGTGCAAGAATTTATCCATAGAGCATGTTTCCCAATTTATATGTCAGCTACAAAGCCTTGAATATCTTCATGTTGAACACATGTTCAAAGGAGTTCATGAAAATGAGGAAGGAAGTGTCAATACTGAGATGAAACTTCTCATCTCTTCACAAATTGTCAAAAGTGTTTCCTTTCACAAATGTGGATTCATCAAGCTGTCAGTTGTTAATTGCCCTAATCTCTGCACCCTTTCTTGTTCCTCGTGCACGAACCTTTATCAAGTTGAATTTAAAAACTGTTTGTTGAGTCGTGTCAGTTTCTCTCTATGTCCAGCTTTAAGCATGAATAGTGTGCTTCGTGAAGTGTACAGTTTACAAGCAAATTCAAGTCGTATTGTCTCGTTGCGTCCATCTGAACATTTTGACCCACTAGAATTTGAGCGGCAGTTATTTTCATCATCTCTTGATTATCACTTTTGCATAGTGCATGATCACAGAAATTCTGTTGGCATTGTGACCAAGCTTTCAATTTACAGCTGGGTTGATACTGTCACTGCCATCAATAGTGAGCTTATTGATAATTTGGGTTTTGGCCAAGCGGACAGCAAATCAGAAATGTCTCGCTCTTTTCCTTGGAACAGAGACATTTATCGAATCCACAGAGAACTTTCAAGTGGGCAAGTTGAGATCATGACTGATGTTCCATGGTTTCGAAAACTGTCAATTTCAAAGGAAACTTGCTCTTTTCCGCAAGTTTCAAGCTCCCAAAGGAATGAACAACTGCCACGGCTAAAGAATAATCTTCCTATGAGTGTGTGTCTGGACGTTTTGAAAGAAGAGATTTCTGAGAGTTTTTCAGTAAGGAAAAGACTTCACAGACACA
>NC_090884.1:61847870-61850370 GCF_036669925.1 Montipora capricornis
AGAGATTTGGTTGCTCTCCAAACCTAAACAAGGTAACCGGGCTGGTGAGCACCGGGCTGATGAACATGTTTTCCTTTTTCTTTAGAATGTTGTTGATATGATATGTGATTATTCCTTGATGGTAACCATTTTGGAGGAGAAGTTTAGTTTCGCAAGTCGCTGAGAGCAGATTCAAGCAACATAGGTGTAGAGCAAATTCTGAAGCAACGATAAGTGCAGAAGTACCCAACGAAGGTTATTATCAAAAATCCATTTATTAGTAGCCTAGATGATAAATGGGCATGCGCAAATGCATTTTCAGTTAATTTTTAACCTCCCGTGGGAAAAAAATATCCGCTCTTCAGAGCCAGCAAGCAGTTATTTAATAGCCGCTTTCGCCAGCCAGCATGCGCAATTTTCTGGCTTTTCCCAGCCAGGAACATTTGTTTACCCTTTTTGCAAGCATTCTCTTTTTTTGTCCTGGTTTCCCAGCCAGGAACATTTGTTCACCCTTTTCTGCCAGGTATGTTAATTTTTCGGCCCCTTTTCCCAGCCAGCAGTTTTTCCCCCCAAAAAATGGTTTGTGTCCTTAACAGACAATTCCGGAAAATTAATTTAAGAAAATGGTATTTTGCTACTCGTTTTTTTTTTTTCTATGACAAAATACTGTTGTTTACTTTATAACTAAAAATGGACCTGTCACTTACCTCAAGATTAAAACTGATGAACCCATCAATACTTTCATCAATACTTTCATCGCCTCGAACCGAATCCGAGAACAATTCTCATTTTTATTGTTGATGTTTTAGAAAACTCTTACAACTAACGGTCATAATTATTGTGTTTCTCATCGGAGTATGAGTCACAAAAACCAATGCAAGCGCAGCTCACATGAGCGGTATTCTGCAACCATGGCAACAAGCACACAATAATTGCCGAATAATTAGTTTCGCTTCAGTTTTGAATGTAGGATACTTTTATTGTGTCAAAACTGCAATTACTGTGTTTCTCATCGGAGTATGAGTCACAAAAACCAATGCAAGCGCTGCTCACATGAGCGGTTTTCTGCAACCATGGCAACAAGCACACAATAATTGCCGAATAATTAGTTTCGCTTCAGTTTTGAATGTAGGATACTTTTATTGCGTCGAGACTGCAATTATTGTGTTTCTCATCGGAGTATGGGTCACAAAAACCAATGCAAGCGCTGCTCACATGAGCGGTATTCTGCAGCCATGGCAACAAGCACACAACAATTGCCGAATAATTAGTTTCGCTTCAGTTTTGAATGTAGGATACTTTTATTGTGTCGAAACGACTTCGAAAATTCTTTTAATCTTTGTTGTTGATATTTTTAGAAAACTCTTACAACTAATTAAAGGCCATAATTATTTTGTTTGTCATCGGAGTATGGGTCAGAAACACCAATGCCAGCACTGCTTACATGAGCCGTTGTCTTCAACCATGGCGACAAGCACAAAATAATTAAGCAATTCGATTATTACAGTCTCGAATTGAGGATGTTCAGAAAACGGAAATGAAAGAATCATTCTAAAAATGCTTTGAAGCAAGCTAAATCAGCTAACTTGCAATAATTATCATTGTATGAACCGAAGACATTTAGTTAAAGAAGGAATACGAGAACTAAAACGAAAGAACATTTCGACTTCTGTATTCAAGCACGAGCATTAAACCAGATTAAAAAGTACACTAGACGGAATCATTTGTGTCTGATTCGTGTCGCGGACCTCAATAACATGGTTTGAGCCAGAATATGATAATTTTTTATAAATTTGACATTCTTTTAATTTCTCGTATGTCAGCGAAAGGAGGGAGAACTACACACGCAAACAAAAAATGCCCTTGGCACTTGCTCCCCAGGTGTTGTTACCTGCTGGAAGGAAATGTGAAATGCAACAATAGTTAAAAAGAGGAAACGGTCTAATGGAAATAACCTGCTTGTTTGTTTTAAATTTGAATTCATAGCACGAATTCATCATTAAAAGTTCGTTTGTATCCAAGTTTTCACCTAGTTTAACTCCCAGCTACGCGTGGTACTGTTCTGATAATAGAAGTGGATCACCTTTGGACATTTTCATCGTTCCAGGATATGAGATTCTGGTATACCCTCTAATTGATTTATTAGACATTTTTTCCAACACTCGTGCGGTATTCATGTCGTAGACTGTTCACTGTCCGCTATTTTTTCTTACTTTTCCTCGATCGGTGAACGCGGTGAATGAATCGCGAGAGAACTGGATCGCCTCCGGCGCAAAACGTGAGGCGCCCCCCCCCTTGCTTCGCTCGCTGTGTTTTTGCTCGCGCGCGTTCTTTTTGAAAAAATAGAGCGGCTGTGAACAGTCTATTCATGTCGGTGAGAAATGCGATATATGGTAGAAAATCGGTCCTCGAGCTGCTCGAGTAAAGCGGTCTTATTATTTGGACATTTTCGTCGTCTATGTTGTTCAAAAAAGAAGCTAAGCGACCAAATTGACGGAATGAATGAACACTTATTTGTTCC
>NC_090884.1:61857870-61865370 GCF_036669925.1 Montipora capricornis
GGGAAAACCATCTGCCAAGAATACGAAAACTCCACTTCTCCAAACTCCTCCGCAGAAGCTCCTCCGCAGAAGCTCCTTAACATTGCCACCGATTATGCAAAAGTTGAAAGCATTTTGCCCGTTTTTTTGCAACTATCAAGTACTGATAACCATTTTGCGAGAAAGACTTCCCTCATCGATTTTGAGGCTGTTTTATAAAAGGAATGACACTGCAGTAGAAAAATAGCTTACCGTATTTTCCATTTCAAAACTATGATTTTTTCAGGTTAACCCAAACCGGACATAACAACTAAAAAAATAATTATGTGTGTTGTATTGAACACTCATTGTTACTGTAAAAAGCCTATTGTTCAACAACATGCCACAACAAAAATATTGCTGGTTTTCACTCACGTGATCAACAGCCATGTTTTTCAAAGAAAACAAAAGGAAGCGTTTGCATAATAATAGAGTTAAATTCCCGGAGGCCGCCTTTTCTTTGTTTAGGGCACCAACATGGCGGTCGTGACGTCATGTGAAAACATAGAAAAGCGGTCGCTTTGGTTGAACTGAAAAAATTCCAAGCAACGAGTTATTAATTAAACTGCTTTGTAAAGGTACAATAGAGGTTAACTATCAATAGAGTTATTTCAGTAGTTATGACTTAGAGTTAGAGTTAACGACTGCGAAAATCCTGAATTCAAGATTTTGGACTGCCAAAATCCTGAATTCACGATTTTGGAATTCAAGATTTTGGTAGTCCAAAATCTTGAATTCCAAAATCGTGAATTCAGGATTTTGGCAGTCCAAAATCGTGAATTCAGGATTTTGGAAACTTAACTCTAACTCTACGACATAACTCTATGAAAATAACTCTAAGAATAGCTGTCCCCGGTACAATGTAACACTTCCGTGCGATGAACAGTCTAATGACCTTTTGTGTGTCACTAATTGTCTTCGATGAGAAAGCGAGGATTCCTTTCAGTCTTACCAAGTGTGTTTTGATTTGCTATAAATTACAATTACCTGCTACGTCGAGACTACCATCAAGAACAAGGAATCTGCAAAGCAGCCCTTCCATAATTTGCTTTACCTGTAACATAACACTACTAAAGTGATCCAGGTATGCATCGTGTGTTGACTTCAGAAACCTACATTAGCATGGCCTCATTAAATCTCGTGTTTTACACTCACATTCGAAGTGCTGGGAAGGACACGGAGGCGTTAACCCGAGTTCTTTACGCTAATATGTACATGTGTTGTAACTTGCACCTGAACATAATTTGAATGAAGTTAGCCGTTGCTTCAAACACAGCACTATTTTCAATTAAAAATTACAAAATCAGGCCTGCTTTACTCTAAAACGGTCTTGTAACCTATGCAAAGATACCATGAAAGGAAATATATTGGGCTACAGTCCTCAAATATTTAAAACAAAAATAGTAACAAACTCATCACATAAATATAAAAGTTGATTGCCTCCTTATTCTACTTAGGAATTAGAAACAACATTACTACACCTACAGCTGTACGAGTTTCTTTCTTAACTGGTTACAATTTTTAATATATATGATTTCCATTTACCACGACTGATTTAAACGAACAAAAGGAGATGACCACACTGAAGCCAATAAAATAAAGCGATAGGATATAGTCGCTGTGCAAGCCACTGAATTCATTCAAGAGCTGAGACTGCTGATATTAATTTTGCAAGAAGGGAACGATAATAGAGTAATTATTATTGAAACCAGTCTCCTATTTAATACACAATTTACAGCTTAGAAGCCAAAATACTCATTCAAATTTGTTACCCGGCACAAATGATCTATAAATATCATCTAATACTGCATATATTTTCTCAAATGATGGTCGTTGTTTTGGGTTTATTTCCCAGCAATTCCGCATGACACAGTAAATTTTCTGTGGGCATCCATCAGGACATTCCATGCGATAACCTCTCTCAATCGTCTCCATCACACTGTCGATGTGCTGAAAAACCGAAAAAAGTTAATTGCACGATCTGAAGCACAGTGCAATACACGTGCAGACAGGCTCATGTTCTTTACAAACACATTTAATCGAATTACCAGCACTACAAAATACTTTCAAGATTCGATTGATTGCCACCATTTGAAAGCAGCTATGTCACGTTATTTTAGGGTGTTTCACGAGTTAAAACCCGAAAATGGTAATGCGGAATTCCTTCACTGATAAAATTATCGTTACATCACAAACAAGATGATTCTGAGCAAAAAAAAAACCCGACAATTTCAAGATTACCCAAATGCAATCCGTTTCAATCTCGTCCATTCTTATCCATCCGTGCTTTTCTTCAATTCCTTTTCAATCTTGTCCATTCTTGTCCATGCGTGCTTTTCTTTCCTTTTGCTGTGCTTATTTTATGCAATGCAATGCTTCATTCTACTTTTTGGGCATTTTGGGTATCATGAAATTACATCACTTTGCGTGACATGACCCCTTCAAACTCCTAGCTTCACCAACTTCAGCTTCCCAGCTGCACTTGTAAATAGACGACTGGTTTGCCTCCGGCCAGTTGGGATTCTTAACAGTTGTTGTTGTTGTTCTGTTCCGTCGTTTCGTTAATTGTTTCATTGGCCCTGAAAAGCCCCTATGGGGAGCGTCCAATTAAGTATAGATTATTGTAATTTCCATATCTAGGCGAAAGGTAATACCAGAGTAGTACATGAATGGTCTGTCTTTTTGGGTAGCACATGCTTCAGTATGTTAGGCCTTTCAAGGAAATAATGTACCTTGTGTAACAAAGATGAATGAAGAGATCAATCATCTCCATACAGTCATTAAAAAAATCTATCACCTACCACTCGAGGATATGGTGTTCTCCCAAATGAAAAAAGTTCCCACAACAACACACCGTAACTCCATACATCTGATTGGGTTGAAAATTGCTATGGAATAAACAACGCTGGTGTTATTGTTAGAACACATAAGTCACCATTTTTGGAATGTTTCATAACAATGTAATATTCAAGCCATGAAGTCACACCGTAAATAAACAAACTATGATGGTGTAATTTGTGGGGTTTTGTATCGTGCATTATCATAAATTAAGGCAACCATGGCACAGAAAATTTCGTTTTGCCATCACATTTCGCTGAAGCTTTGGATTATCTTCATATTGCTAAGTGCAAACGTACTTCTGAATTTTTGAAATTTCTATCACAGCAGTTTGTGAGTAATACTAATCCTTTGCATCTTAGTTATAAAATAGTTTTGGTAAAATAGTTTTTACCCTTCTTTTTCTACATGCTAATTCCATCGTTTAATGCTGTTTAGTATAAACACACAGGTGATTATACAAAATCGCGCGCTCTCATTGGTTCGCTATCTTGGATTATTTGCCACTGTAATTGACGATGATTTCGCGTTGAAATGTTTTTTTTCTCTTTTTTGAAATAATTACCTGTGTATTTATACTAAAACAACTATTCGCCGAAGGCGAAGTGATTATCGGTGAATATTCACCTAGACTTCGTCTCGGTGAATATTCACCGATAATCACTTCGCCCTCGGCGAATAATTGTCAATTAGTCTTTAACGGTTATTACTTATTAAGATGTAACAACCATTTCAACTAACGTCAAAGTGAAAAACTATAACTCTCTCTTCACCCAATGAGGTGTAAATACCGAATGGCCAGAAAATCCCTAGGTTGATTTCACCACGCTGGTAAACCTTGAACATGAAGGTAGAGCGCTGTTAAGCACGCTTGGCATTCACCCTCACACATTTGAATGAATACAGAGAATTCAAATGTTAAAAAAAGTGCATTTGAGCTTTCACTGATGTTGACGGAGCCACTTGATCTGTAATAATTAGTGCCTTTTTTTAGCTCGAGTAGTGAGTCTACCATACCCCCTGTTTGATGGCCTCAGGAGCTGTCCATTTGATAGGAAATTTTCCACCTTCTAAATTAAAATCAGCTCCCCTTGCTAGTCCAAAATCTGACACCTGCCATGAAAGAAAAACAAGGTTCCATACTTGAAACTAAAAACGTGTCCACATACACTATGAATAAACTAGGTACGCAAAACGTACCTGTGTTTAATGCGATTATGGGACTGAACTGGTAATTTCTTTTATGAGGGAATGAAAACTGGTGTTTTATAAAATGGGAATACCACAATTCAAAGGAGGATACAATAAGTGCCTTAGTAAGTTGTGTGTTAATGGGCAAGTTGGTTTTACGGAAGACCAGTGTTTTGGTTGTTGAAGGTGGCTCAAACGATGTTCCATAGGACAATTGCATGCTATTCGTAAAACTAATTACGTTTCCATTTATTATTAGTCGTTTCTTTGTGGCAATAAGACAATGCACTGTTTGTATCTGTGGGAAATTAAAAACCTACACATTACTCGCAAAGATTAGGGCACACGGTTTCCGGTATTGTGGTCTGCCATGTGTTTGGCCAGCTTGGCGTGGTATGTGGTATATTAGCAGAAACGGCCATAAGTCAAAGGAACTTATCGATGTAGATGCAATGCTGCTTAAGCCTCGGTGGACCACAGCTGCTCATCGGCTTACAATGAATGATTTAGTGACCAACCTTGATTGGAAGTATTGGTGGATACTGGTTTCTATGGTTGGCCATTAACTTTTAAATGTTTGGTTCAGTTTGTGACATTACTACAATGTCAAAATGTAGATTTCACTTTCTTCCAGCTAAGGGTAAAGGCCATCGGTTCTTTTCATTTCCGTAGTATTACGACGATTAAGCGTCGAATTGAAATTTTTGAGAAAAAATGTTCAAGCCTGTGCACAAACTCAAAGAAATCAAGTTGAAGTTTATTGCAGACTGTATGCAATCCTTACAGAAAAAAAGTACACTCAGATAGAAATCAGCTAGTCGAGACAATAATTGATAGTGCTTTAAGAGGGAAACACTTGTAACATCAGCATACCCGGTTATGTTTTTTTTAAAATACAAATTCTACGACCTGTAGAGAAGAAGGTGTTGGCCTTTATATTTCTCGATAACTAAATTCATTAGGAGCCAAGATTTGGAATTATATGGGGAAGGAATAGAATCATGTTGGATTGAAATTACGGAGAGAAAACAAAAGAAAATAATAGTTGGATGCATTAATAGACACCCATCGATCTACTGACTGCGCCCATCTGCACAATGCGCTTAAAGAGCAATTGTAAAATTTAAACAATAAAGGTAACGAGATTTTTGTTTTAGGTGACAGACATAAACGTGCTAAATTACAGTAAAAATAACCAATCATTTGACTATCAAGACATCCTTCTTGAATTGGGTCACATGCCATTGATCACTGAAGCCACTCGTATAACGGAACATACCACAACTTTGATTGATCACAAAAAAAAAATTACAAGAGCTGGGATATGTTTAGCACATATAACAGATCATTTGGCCGTCTTCTCTTCAGTTGCTAACCGCTTTCCCTTGCGCCAAGAAACAATACTTCAGTAGTGTATCAGCTCTCGTAACCTGCTATTGTTTGGTATTGTAAACAGCTTCTATTGCTTTTTAAGTCTAAGTCATTGTTTCAATTATTTAGTCTTTTAATTTTGGCTAGCGTAGCGAGCCAATCACATTCGATGTTACGAGAAATACTTCCGAGATTACTCTCACTTTTGAGGGTGATGATCTTGAATGTATAGATTTTAGTAAACTTGTCGCTGAGGACGTTAATGAAAGCATGAATAACGACGTCCATGTGTTACAATCTCTGTCTGGTAAACACGCGCCCTTGCGTAAATTATCGAACAAAAAGATAAAACAGTCTGCTAAACTTTGGATATCCAACGCCATTTTAACCCTAACCCTGAAACCCCTTTGTCCGCGGGATCTGGCGATGGCGGATATGTTGGATATCTAATTCCACAACTGGACAATCGTGATCAGAGATGCCAGGTATAATGTCTATCTGGTGAATTCTAGTTGGGTTATTGACAACATCTAAATCTAATATGTTTAGTTCCCTGGTTGCTTCTTCTACTATTTGCACGAGGCCACAGTCATCTAACAAGTCAGAGAAGTAGTTGTGGAGGCAGGCACGTGAACATGGCTTTAGCTAGCAATTTTTACTAATCCCAGGCAGAAAAGTTGAAATCTCCTGCCAGGATGATCTCAAGATTACTCTTAAACGTGATCAGTGATTTTTCCATGTCCATCAAGCTCTCTTCGTCATCAAAATATGGTCTGTAATATGCACCAATATGGATGGATTTTCGTCCTGCGCAGTCGAGTTTACACCATAATAACTTGCAGTTGGTTTCCCTCTCAGGTTCTCGGACCAATAGAAGATTGGTCTTTGCGGCGATAAAAAAAACCACCACCATGATGTCACAAAATTAAAAATCTTACACTGTGGTTAAGCTTCACTTGAATTCTCTTTACATGTGTTTTACATGCACTTCCCCAAGCTAATATGCCATACGAAATGTAAGGATAAATTAAGTCATAAGAAATTTGTTTGAGTTGTTGAATAGAGAGATAATATCTTAGTTTCAATATCACTTCAATATTACGGGATATACGGGAACAAATAAAGTGATACTGCATTCCAAGTAAAAAACTCATCAATCATAACTCCTAGATATTTTATACACTGATTACGATCTATTGTGTGAGACGATCGATCGATCGATATTCCTTGGGCTAAGATTAATTGTTATGTCCTTTTTCCTTGGAGACCCTACTATCATATTATCAATTATCAAGTTTGTTTTACTCATATTGATAGATAACTTATTAATATCACACAACTTTTTCAATATGGACATTTCAGAGTTCATTAAATATTCGAGAGTTTTAAGATCCTCCGCAGTGGCAAAAATATTCACATCGCCTGCAAAAAGTTTAAAACCCAATTGTTCTGAGCAATTTGGCAGGTCATTTATGTACCATAAAAATAAGAGAGGCCCAAGGGTGCTTCATTGCGGGGTGCCACATAGCATTGTCTGATTGGAAGATTCAGATCCAAAAACTGCAGACTGTTTCCCGCTTAAAACATAAGCGTGAAACCAATTCACAGGAGTTCCTCTTATTCCATAACATTCCAGTTTGCTTAACAACATCAAGTTTAATTTAATGTTTAAGCTTTATAAAATTTTCGTTTATTAGGGTTTTTACTAAGAAAGTGAGTTCTAAATAGTTTTTGTCGACACTTCATTGAATTTAGGCAGACCTGCTAATTACAAGCAAGCTTATTGAGGCAAATATAGAATCAACGTCAGTGAACTATTTGTGGCTTCTGTTTAAAGATGCCATAAAGGTGCAGAGAAACATCCCACACAAGAGCTGTAAACAGAAAGATAATCTACCTTGAATAAAGCACGGGATTAAATGTCTCATTAAAATACGAGAAAGATTAAACATTAAGCAGAAGAGGGCTCTAGCACTAAATGATACACAGCATTACCATCTTCTTGATTTGAAAATTAAGGACATCAAGAAAAAGATCCAGAGTGAATCTAGAAGAGAATATTAGGAATACGTGGAATCTATT
>NC_090884.1:61895370-61897870 GCF_036669925.1 Montipora capricornis
AGGTGACTGATGAATGTTTTTGTCTTTCAGATTGAAAAAGCTTTTGATCTTTTTAGTTTGCCAAAGGACGATAAAAATGTAATTGAAACCCCTGAATTTGTTCAATTTGGAAATAAAATTTTTACAAGTTTTTCCTTTCTGCTGCAGTCAGGGAGCTTGATGAAGATTCTGTTGCAGTCTTCCAAAAGAGAAATTAGGCATCAAAATAACATCATTTTTTTTGCTTTTTTTACTTTTTAAAATCTTTTAGCCTTGTAAATATTAGTCAAATATTCTTGTCTTACAAAAAAAAAACTGCTCTTCATATCACTACGTTTCTTCAAGCAAAACTACAGAGACTCCTTTGTTTTCCTCTTTACTGAGGAGGAGAAAAGGAGGCTCTGCCTGAATTGTGTCAACTGTTTGACGTTGCAGCAGCCCCAACTTCTGGACCGGTCAATCTTGTTTTCTCACGTCACACTGGTTTTCCCAGTGCGAGCATCTGTTTAGTGATAAAACTGATGGTTATAATTGAGCCCACTGTACCATGAAAAATATCAAGATGACGGTGAGATCTGCTCGAAGCCAAGCAGTCAGGGCATGCTCAATGAAGATCTTACTGCATTCTTGCAGAATCTTTCTCGAGAACGTCAAAATTGAGCAAGCAAAAGAAAGTGTCTGCCAGCAGGGTGATTTCATCCATGCATTAAAATTTATATCCATGTAACTCACGTTTCACAAAGAAAAACCCTGAAATGTTTTCACATTCTAACATAAAAATCTCTTCACCTCAAACTCAACACTGACTTACGGCATTGCATGAAGTTTGACAGCTCCCTTTTGATCCAACTCTTTCACGTAGTTGTAAGGAATCATTCCCTTTTTTCCTTTGGTATTTTTTGCCCTGTACCAATGAGGATCCTAAGCAAAAAATGATGTAAAGTAGCTACATAAATTGGAGGACAGATTGCTCCCAGTCCCTTCTCAGTTAGCCGAACCCCCTCTTTGGTCACGTAAGCGAGCCGAGGGAGAATGGTGATCCAGCAAAGATATAGGAACAGCACGATCTTCTGTAACCGATGCGTTAGGAATCTGCTGATCTAATTAGTGAAAGTGATGACAGATGGTTCCGCCTCTTTATTGCTAATGTAAATAAACACTAAACGTCGTGGGAATATTTATGTGCATGTCAAATTCAATCAACTATTTGGAAAGGAAACCATAGAAAAACTACTGTACTTAACTTAATTTCATGTTAAAGTGTTTTGGCAATGTATGATGTTTGGAACAAATTCTTGTTTAGAATGGACGACTCATCATCTATCATCAAATCAGTGAAGTCAGAATACAGAGCTTGTTCTGCAGAAAAGAAGACTCGATACTGTCCTGTTTGAAGCCGTGGCCTTCAACAAATTCCCCTTCTTCTTGAAGGCAACTACCCATATAATTAACTGATTAGCATGTAATGTGAAGTGCTAATTTTCTACCCCATATGAACCAAGTGCCCACACAAAGACAGAAAAAAACCCTGACCAGGGTGGGAATTGAACCCACGACCTTCGGGTTAGATCACCGCTGCTCGACCGACTGAGCTACAACGCCAGACAGGAGCAAGCCGTGGGAACTGAAGATGTTAAAGTCACGGCAATGAACATGTACAAGTGCAAGGAGGTTCGACTAACTCAAAAGGGACTGCAAGCAGTCTAACTGGAAGATTGTTTGAATCACAAGTCCTACATCTTATACTACGACATTTTGATACTCTTTGAATAACAATGCTGAAAGCTGTTAATACAGTACCTCTCAAATGTAAGTTACCACCCTCGCGCGCAACGCGATTTGCGTCTCGTGCTACAGGAATCGCATCGCATGCTACGGGAATCGTGTCGCGCGCGAGTTAAAAAAATCTGTGAGTACATCAACTTTGCATCCATTTAACACGCATTTTAGCAGACATGTTTTCTTGGAGATACAGCTCGCTGGTGTGCGCCAAAATTAAAAAGACTGTAACCTTGCTCTCAGGAAACATGGAAATGTGAATCATAAGCAGTTTGGCAAGGAAAGAGATACAGTACAGTTGTCGTTTGAATCATCATTGGTTTTTGTTTGTCTCGAATTGGCATATCAAAATTCAGACTACCCGACACGTGAGGGAAAGTCAGGAAAACCCAACAGGCTTTGTCTATCCGAAATCTTCACACAACCAAATTATTTTGAGTCCACAAGTATTAAAGTGTACTAAACAAGCCCACCACTTTAGGCCCTTCAGTCAAAAGGAATTCAAATTTTTATGCACATCTCGATGTTTGTTTCACGGCTGAAATTTGCATACTGTCATATGTCAATGCTTGCACACCTGAGAATTTTTTCTTTTGCATGGTCTAAAAACAAACAATTCCTACAGCAAGATAAACAAGATATTAGTCACTTTGTTAGTTATCACATATACCGCTTCAAACTTTGGCGTCTCTCTTGCGTTCTGTGCAAAAACTGTATTCAACTCCACTTTTGCTTTATAATT
>NC_090884.1:61907870-61917870 GCF_036669925.1 Montipora capricornis
CAAAATACTAGACGAACGAAACAGGTATGTGGTCGCGAAGAAAGAATTATTCACCGTCCTGGCAAATTGCCATTCAGCAATACCTCACCGAGGAAGAGACAAGACAGAGGACTATGTTAAGTAGCGGTATTCAGGAATAACACAGAAGGTGGCTAACTTATTTATATCGATTTATATCGATGTGCACCCTACACCTTCACCAGAAAAGTGTAACAGACCACCAGAAGAAAGCCATCACTCATCCAATTCAAACATATGGCTTCATGAACCATGTGCAAATTGAATTTGAGAGATTTCAGAAATTTGTCATGTCAATGTAAAGAGAAAACACACACATGGCTTCTTCATGTGTCTGACCACTTTACCAAATATTCTTGGATGATACCCCTTACAGGAAAGCAAAGTGAACAAGTGGCTTACGAATTAGAGAAACTGTTTTTCATGTTTGGATTCCCCAAAACGCTACATTCAGACAATGGAGGTGAATTTAGAAACAAGAACATGGAGAATCTCTGAAAAAGACACAAGATAAAATTTGCACATGGTGCACCAAGAAATCCTTCTACTCAAGGTCAAGTGCAACAACAGTACTATGAAAGTAAACATTACAAACATTGTGAAAGACAAAGGGATTCAACCGAGTAAGTGGTGTCAAGTTGTGCATGAGGCAGCCTACAAAAAAAATATATCACTGCACAGAGCAATACAGAAAACACCTTACTATGTACTTTTTGGCAAAGAACCAAACAAAGAATGTCATGATGCTAAAACAACTGACCAACAACCACAACTACAGGACTTGAACAACAGGAAATGGAAAGTAACAGACCAATCAACAAAACATTGCCACATGAAAACAGCACAATGCAGTACAAAGCCCCAAGAGCTGAACAGGAGGAATTTGAAAGTGAACAAGCCAACAAAGAAGTAGTAGCATCAAGGAAAAGAAAAGCATTAACACAATCAGTAATGGATAAACAAAGTGAATACAATAAAAAGATGAAACTTACATGTAGCAGAAACAAACCAAGTACTGTCGTTTCAAAGTTGATGACTATGTAAGAATAAAACTTGATAAAGTTGATAAAACAACACCACTCCACCCCAATGTAATACTACCGGTAGGTAAAATCCAAACATCTTAGACCTCTTCACTAAAACTAGCCGCGTGCATTCTTACAATACGCGTTCCTCTACATCTCAAAATTATTATCAAACATTTTCTAGACTCGAAGTACAGAACAAAGCTTTCTCTCGCGTAGGACCGAGGCTGTGGAATGAACTTCCGGCTCGTATGCGGTCTCTGCCTATGAAGACATTCAAAAATGAGCTTCATAATTTACTTCTATCGGTCCTAGAACAATGCGATGACTACCTAGACACAGACCAAATTACATTTGTTTTAAAAAAGAGCGATCACACGAAACGCTGGCTATGAACATGCCCACACACTGCGTTCTATTGCTTAGATTTAGAAAAAATGAGCAAAAATTTAATGGAAAAATTATCAAAAGTGAAAATTGTAGTAGAGGTATTGTACACAGTTGACCCGCCTACATTAGATTTACTATTTGCGGGCCAACTGTAAAAAAAGTTAGGAATTGTAATGTTATATTGTGACAATAAAGTTCAAGTTCAAGTTCAAGTTCAGTTGTAAAATGATTACGCAAAAGTGGTAACAAAATTTGGCGTTATTTTCACATATATTTGCACAAACAGATTAAACAAATGCACCAGAACAAATAGTGTATTTGACTTTTTCAAAGGGATACCATTCTCAACAGTGTCAAAGAAAGCAATTGATCAGTAATTTAAAAGTGAATCTGTATTGGAGCATGTACATGTAAGCAATTATATTTATGTCCAACAACAAAAATAAAGCACACAGGACAACAAAAAATGCTTCTTTCTATTCAAGTTTCAAGAACGATCCGTAATTCCCTCCCTATTGTAAAGAAACCCTATTACCAAGCTGACAATACATTGATTAAAAAGCTGACCCTTCCACTTACACAAAGCTAACCCTTAAACCAGAATTTACTAATATTACCACTATAATAACTTGAACAAATATTTAAGAGAAATTTAAACTTAAAAGAAACCTGGGGAGCAAGAAAACCTCAAAAGAAATACATTTATATTAGAAAATTTACGCAGAATTACATTTAGTACACATTTGATCTAGTTGAAATGACACATTTAATCTACAGTTTAATAAACGACTTAACACATCAATCACAAAGTACAGATTTAACCTAGTTTTAATACAAACTACAGATTTGACCTAAGTTTGATGACTGGTTTTACCTGTGAACACATTTTACCTGCAACATATGTACTTGCGTATACAAGTATACACATACAGTACCGCTCAAATGTAACGACTGGTAACAATTCCACACCAGAATTAATCGACAAAGAATAAATTTTCATCTCAACCCACAATCAACGCAATAGCAGCCCTGCGAGCAATGTCAGGCGGTGAGTATTGCAACAAAACAGCTTTCGAAGTGGTGCTCTATCACAAGAGTGGCCACCACTTCGACTGTTGATAACAAACTGACCCTTACCCAGGTGACAGACCGTAGTTTGTCAACGGCAAATTTCGTTATTCCCCTGGGTTTCCCGACATGACTGCAATGACTCAAGCCTTGTAGGAATATATATTTACATGCAAATAAACTTTGTTCTTGTAGGATATTGTGCTACGAATATTTTGTGGCTGGACTTACTGAAGCCAGTGAAATTTAATTATTAGCATCTGAGAGAAAACAGTCGTGTCGGGAGACCCAGGAAAATAAAAAACTTTGCGCTTGATAAACTACAGGAACGAATTTTATTTGCATAATTAATGTTAATTCCTTGAAGGCTTGATAAATACAGTTATGATCGCAAACAGCCTACTACGTACAAAATCCTATTAACTAATAAAAGCGGCATGACCGCGCAAAAGTTTGTTTACTACAGCTGTTATTCTCGCATCTTTCAATGCTTTCCGGCTTCACGAATGTGTTTGAACTTTTCAACACGAAGGAGGCGTGAATGTGAGTGGATGACTGTCAGTCAATGCAGTCATGTCGGGAGACCCAGGGGAATAAAGAAATTTGTGGTTGACAAACTACGGTCTGTCACCCGGGTAAGGGTAAGTTTGTTATCAACGGTCGAAGTGGTGGCCACTCTTGTGATAAAGCACCGCCTTCGCTTTTTTGTTGCAATATTCACCGCCTGACGTTGCTCGCAGAACTGCTATTGTGTTGATGGAGGGTTGAGATGAAAGTTCAATCTTTGTCAATTAATTCTGATTTGAAATTGTGACCATGGGAAAATTTTATCCAGGAATATTTGACTCAAATTGGTGGCTGCTGAGAATTTAGTCTCCAGCCTTATAATCGTTGACAACCCAGAAATTAGACAATGGCTCAAATCGCATCGGATCTGGAAAATAACCACACAGGAAGAAAGCTATCCACAATGGAAAAAAGTTTAGGCTTTTTAATTGACATTTTTTTCATATAATTATCTTCTTACGCTTTTAATCGGGATTCCCATACAAATCCTTATATTTTTGTCAGCCATGCTCACACTGAGCTTGGGGTGTCTGTGGTTGAGTTTTGTTGGCAAAAGCAATGTCTTTCGCATGGAAAATGAACCAGTTTTACATTTTAATCACAGGGAAATATTTATTCCCCTCAGGATGTTATTTTTTGATGCAGCCAGAAGTGAAATTAATTTTCAAATGTTGGAAATTAAACATGAGGTGGAAGCGAATGCATTTCACTTGGAAACACACGTTGTAATTTTGTCAAACACTTCACTGTTGACACGGCTGTTGTGTTGCGCTGAAACTAACAATAAAACATTAACTATGAAAAGACAGTGGACCAATTCATACATACATGTAATTATCTTTGACAATGCGGGTGTTGTAAACACAGACACGTGTGCGCAATTTTCTTATGCTCGTTTCACACGTTTTTTGGGATGCTTATTTCTGGTCTGCACTGTACGCATGCACATATGGTATGCGTATGCAAAGTTTGCTTATCTTTGAGCTGCACTGTAGATACCAAATACTAATACTACAAATGCTAAAATTACTATTACACATGTACTACAAATTTAACTGTCAAAAATTAATACCAGTATTATTATCATTATTATTATTATTATTATTATTATTATTATTATTATTATTATTATTATTATTATTATTATTATTATTATTATGGTTCAAACTGGCCATATCCAGTCATCATGAAAATTATTTCTATGTGAATCAGTAAGGAAGAACCAAAGTATCACAAAGATAAAAACTAATATGAACAAGCATACAGATCAATAACCCAGTGCACATACTAACCTCTGGTGTCCTTCCTTTGAATTCATACTTTCCGACAACTGCAGTACCATGTGGCCATGGTTTAAGCTAACCAAAAAAATATGTAAAAACAATATGATATTATCGGTAACAAACTGACTGCTACAAAAATAAAGATGAAAACGTTTAAAGAAATTTATTTTTAACTTTTCACAGACTTTGTTTTCATTTTCAAAGTAAGAATTTTCCTTTTCTACTAATGTATTTTGAACAGGAGGCCAGAATATTACATGTTGTCAACACAAAAATCCACAATAACCCTTTCGGAGACTTCATGTCACCATCAAATGTGTAGCAAAAATAAGTAGTGTCAAGAAAAAATCTACAATCTACATGTGCATGGTTGATGTGAGAAAGTTTGCTTTTGGTTATGACAATACAGATAGGTTGCACCTCTGGAAGCTGCATTTTTTGGTAGGAAGTTCAGTGGCCAAAAATTTTGAAGACAACCAAAAAACAAACTGAGTACTGACTGACTGAGTGGTCACAATCAAAGGGTTAACAGACTGAATTTCTCATTATTCAAAAGACCCTATCTCTAGTTTCCGTGCCAATAAGTACATGTATAGTACCGCTCAGAGATAAGCGAACCACCAAACGCGTTTCAAACTAGTTTCAAACTAGTCTTCAACTAGTTTGCGTTTGACTTTCAACGCGTTTGTGTCTGCGTTCAACGCAAACGCAAATGCGTTTAATTTTCGGAATCATTTGCATCACAAAAGGTTCAATGATGTGTTCGGAAAGTAATGTCACAAAATAAAACACAGTCTTGTCGTCTGACTATGCAAAGTTCGGCTTTTGGCCAATTAAACATAAAAAGGTGATTGTTTTCGAAGTTTTGCACGTCGCATAGCCAGTTCATGTAAACTAAAGTTACAAGATAACTTTTGAAGCAACCAAACAACACTTCAATGACCAGCATAATGAAAATCCAAAATTTAACGCGCCGGCAAGCAGTTGTAAACATGCGATTGCCAGATATCTGTGAATGGCTTTTCAACTGTCTTGCAGCTTTTAACTACATGAACCTTAACCCTTTCAGCCCCGATAGTGCCAAATGGCACTTATAGATTTTACTCTGTCTAACGCCAGACGATTTTAATCGTCAATGGGGAACCCCTCGGGGCTTAAAGGGTTAAGCACCAGGGACAATGATTTTGTCGACATTTTGAGTGGTCTTTTACTTAAAAAATAAAATCATTTGAGATATACAGGAATGAAAATACATGTTGCGCTGTTTCAACACAAAGATGTGAAAATTTGATGCGACAAGCCGACTTAATTTTACTTTCCGTATGAAAACGACCGAATTAAATGATTCAGTTTAAATCAATGAACTCTCCAATTAAACCCCGAAAAAATCCCAAGAAAAATCATATTCATACCTCATGAAACTGAACAAACCTTCAGTTCCTTGTGAAACAAATTAAACATCAGGCCCCCCGGCCGTTCAAAAGGTGGATAGCGATATCCTTTGGATAAATCACTATCCACTGGATAACTCAATTGGTTTTGATAGTGTTTATCCGCTGGATAGTGATTTATCCATTGGATAGCGCTAGCCACCTTTTGAACAACCGAGGCCAGTAGGGAGGCGATGAAAGGTCACAGCACCACAAAAGGTCAACATCACGCAAACTGGGACTTCAAAACAGCGGCAATAGCAAACGTTTCAAGGATTAGTCTGGTGAATATCTTACCGCTCTAGTCAAGTGCAAGACAACTTTACAAGAAAGATCGCAGCGAACTAGCCATTGTACCTGGAGTTCGCTGAGAAATTTGGTTTGCACTGAACATCCGAGGAATGTGGAAAGCACATAAAAAATATGCACTACATGTACATCTAGAGCAGTCTTTCCCTTGCAGCACGTGCCGCTTTGCTGAAAGATTTTTTAGTTTTGCCGCAAAACAAACAAAATTGTTCCATAACCTACTCGCTTATTGAGTTTTATAATGACCGAGAATCTGTTTCAGTCATTCCTCGCCAATTACGTACGTTTTTCATTCAGTGGCGCAACCAAAAACACAATTCAGAGGTGCACAAATGAATAACAATGGCCAAACGCATTGAAAATAAACTAGTTTGCAAACGCGTTGGTTTTATTTTCAAACGCGTTGACTCTTCATTCTCAATGCATTGTCAACGTATTTGGTGGTTCGCTTATCTTTGAGCTGTACTGTAAGCATCAATAATGTCACTGTTTTTCTGTCACACAAAAGATGTTCAGAGTTCAGTCAGTGTAAAATGCACACTGCAGACCTGGGGTAAAATGCAGACTGCTGACTGCAGACCAAAGGGAAAATGCAGACTGTGGGTAAAATAAAATAATAATGAAAAACGAGTTATAAGGATAGAATAAAGAGTGTTCATACCCGTTTGTACTTTGACACTGAAACCCCAACACAACACATACGGTTTTTTGCCCTACCGCATGTTATAAATCCGGATTTTCATCGAACTCTGTAATAACTGAAGCTGTTTGAATCCTTGTTGTTGTAGGAAAAAGTATAGTTTCATTAACTAAGTTGCTTTTAGGAAATGAAATCACCACCCCGCTACTGTCCATTTTGCTGCACTGAACAAAGTCACCGAGAGTAATTACCCAATAACTCAATTTATTTTGACATGCATGAGACATAGATAACATGGATTTTGCAACAATCTAATGTTTCAGTTGGCTTAAGCCAGTATTACTGAGATGTAAAAATTTCTTAGTAGGATCCTTTCATTCGCTTTCGTGTACATTTCAATACATCTGGAAGAACAGTCCCACAACAGTCCCCAAAAGGTGAAGCCACTGCAGTCATGATAATGTCAGTTGTTGACAGATGTAATACAGGATTTTCTTTCAAACACTCTTTATTTTATGCTTGTGACTCGTTTTTTTATTATAAATATTCATTTTACCCTCAGTCTGCATTTTATCCCTGGTCTGCAGTCTGCAGCCTGCATTTTACACTTACCGGTTCAGAGTTTCAGAAAGAGTGGACTTCGGGATAAAAGCAAGCATACAGTACATTTAAAACAAAAACAGATTTCTAATGCAAATTCTTGCAACTATTTCCCATAACAAAAAAGACAATTATACGCTAGTTTTTATTGATACGAACATTCATTTCTTGAAACTGCAAAGTGGCTAATTCAAGAGTGTCATGGCGTTGTGTCTGTTTAATAAAACCATTTGTGGAGACATCATCCAGCATCTCTGGCTAACAGTAAGTTTTCCCAGGTTTATTTACTGTAATTTCCACTGTTTACAAGGGGTCTTAGTTTTTGTAACACCCACTCCAACACTCGATTACACAGCATGTGATGAGTGACGCACTTTGAAATATGGCAACAGTACTAGTGCCATCATAAGCATTTAAGTAGTTCGCAATTATTCCATCTTGTTCTCACTGAACATTTCAGGTGAAATATAATTGATTACTTAAATCCCTCTCACACAAAAAAATGAAGCTCAAACAACTTAAGAAGCACTACACCGACATACAGTAACTGTTACCTCAGTCAGGCAATGAACGTATGATGCACCATAACAAATGACAATTATGTTCATGTGATCTATTGTTCTTCGGTCATTCTCTGCAACCTCATCATTACCCAAGACTTACTTGCAGGCATTTGGTGTGAAAAGGTCATCATTTCCCAATTATTACATTTGCACTTGCAGCTTTCAAGTTGCGACCTTATCAAAATTTTTCAAGGTAACACTCACTATATACATGTATTTAATACTATATTACTACCACTCTATTACTCTATATGTGCGCAAGCTACAATGTGGCTTCCTCAGGAATTTGCTAAGGGGGCAAAAACACAGAAATAAAGAGAGATTTACGATCTAAGGCACCGGCTCATCCCACAGATAATAAGTAAACTCATATCTTGTTAGAAATACTACATTAATTCTGGATTACACAATTATCAAGATGGTAAGAATCAAAACAAACTAATATTACTGGTAACTGCCAACCTGTTCACAGTTGTTCCCAGACATGATGAGGCATTTGCCCCTTATTGCTGCCTACCTAAAGAAAGTAAGATAACATAACTCATTGTCATTATGTGTCATCCTGTAACCCTAAGCCAAGTCAAGGTCTTTTGGGGAAATTGCTTAAATGTTCTTGTCTCAGAGGGTAGGGGGTGGGGTTATTCATCACTTCCTAATGCTGGTATCAGTGGTCATCCTGAGGGGTCGACCCCAGGGCATCTCGCGGGCAACCCACCAAATGGTGCCAGGGGATTTGCTGCAAAACTTTACCCCTGAGCCCAGGCGATTTGTGTTTCTGCACAAACCACCCGGGGACCTACCCACGGGATTTCCAAATGGTCTAGCGCCATGATGGTCAGCAGTAATACATCACAACATCAAAAAAAGGGACCTCGCTTTGTTTGCTTGAATGTTGATGTCTGCTTTTAAAGTTGAGTTTACAAGTATAATTAAGCCATCTTTATCAGGGAAATGCTGGAGAGACAGTGATATGAAGCTCAAAACCAGGATGGAACCTTTTTTAACATTATGCTTCTAAAACTGCTATGAAACTGGGCAATACTCTAGGTAATAGTGTTTCGTGTTAGTGACAGATTCTAACACAGCACTGCCGTAGGGATAGTAGACTGCTTGCATTACCTTCTAAGTCAGTTGAACCGCTTGCTTTAGTCATGCAAGCAAGCACAGAGAGAATGGGGATAGAGTGAAAGGGGAACTGCACGCTTTAAGTAACCTATGCATTTAGAATTTCCTGCTTCACCAGCAACAGGAAATTTGAATTGGTCAATTGACAATGGACCCCTCTGAGATTTTTTCCACAAGATAATTACATCCTGTCACATTGAGACGCCAATCTGTCTTCAAATTTCCCTGGGAGAAGATAAGCATGATATGGCTCTTGCAGTATATTTCAATCATTTACATGTAGCCCTTCAAATGGGTATTCAAATTGAACCCAAACAAGAGCAAAATCTTTCGGTTGAAGCTCTCCTATCAGGCAAGGATATTATGGGCTGTGCTACCAACTGGTTTCAGCAACATTATTTATGGATACGGGTGACCCAAATGAAAAAACATCGATCGTGGTAATCGTTCCTCATAGCAGTACCAAAGACCAGTTTTAATTTATGGGTAGTTGCCTTCCAGAAGGAGAATTTGTTAAAGGACATGGCTTCAACAAGTATTGATAGAGTCATCTGTTCTAAACAAGAATTTGTCCTTGATAGTTGCAAATGAATGTCACACCGTTGAAACTTGCCAAAACACTCCATCATTCAATTTAACATTTATTCTGCAAATCTGGCAAAAATCTGAGGCCTTTTTGTTTGCATTTTCTACCTCTCCTTTTACCGCGCTTCCTTGGAGTGTTGCTCATGATATTCAATAAATACAGTAGTTTTTCTGTGGTTTCTTCTAGAACAGTTGATTGAATTCGACATGCACATAAATATTCCCACGCATTTACTGTGGTTAATATTGGTGTTTATTTACAGTAGCAATAAAAAAGGCGGAACCATCTGTCATATCATTTTTCACTAATTAGATTAGCAGGCTGGCGATTCTGAATGCATTGGTTACAGAAGAGAATGCAGTCCCTCTTTCTTGCTCTTTACCCATTCTAACTCAG